>NC_056731.1:1674096358-1674178858 GCF_019279795.1 Protopterus annectens | reverse complement strand
TGATACACAGCTTTTGCATCCTTCTTGATAGGATGTTTTTTTTTTTTTGCAGGTGGGCAAACAGTCACTCAGATGAGATCTGATGAAGTTCTTAACAGAGTAACAGAGTAGAATGAAGATACGTCAGGCTTCTTTACACAGCTCTAGTAGAAATTAGAGATATTCAGCTGTGATTTATATTTGATTCTGATAGGGGACATAAGGTGTTCTTAAATGTATTAGGGTAGCAATACAAAGAAAAGCATGTAAAGCTGACAGGATAATGCATTAGATTACAGAAGAGTTGGGCTAAGGGAAATTGTGGATATTTTGTAAAGGGGAGCATAGTTTACCTTTATAACCCCCTAGGCTATTTATATCAGTTGATTAAAGATGTGGTTGGGCTCCTGCACAGTGCAAGGGGAAGCCGATTCTTTGGAGGTGATGCCCTCTGACTTTTTGCATCACTGCATTGTGCTAAATTAGAAATGTAATATTTCAAAGGGTGTTATAGATTAAATTAGTTGTACTCTTTAATATTAGTAGATGCAGAGGTGAGAAATGCCATATGCTAAGATACTAGGACATTTAAAGACCATATTTCCATGAGCTAGTTTCAATGTGGTGGAATTTTTTTTTTACTTTTCATGTTAAGTCTGCATATAATGCAATAAAAGTCATAGTGTTTGAAAAGAAGAAAACGGAAGTACAGGAAGTAGGAAGCTGGAGAATTATGGGAGGGCATGCAGGGCTCCTTCATTTCAAGATACAACAGTAGTGGGAAGATAGGTTCATAAGAGGTTACTAGGCTAGCGGCCCTAGAGCCTTTATAAGCCTAGACATGTTAATCCCAAGTATCCCCATTTGTTCTTTTTGGGTAGTTTGCAGAATGAATTTATGAACAGAGTGAGTCTGTGATCAACATCAGCCACCCCCTATCCATAAGGGACATGGTTGCCACCCTGGGTGTGAATTTGTGGTCTCCCATCCAATTACCTAGGTTGCATTTAAATAGGATCAGTGAGGACCTCTGTTTTACATGAATAGGAAGTCCAATCCAGAGAAGCAGTGATCTCTGGGAAACATATCTGTCTCTCCAGCATGTTCTGTTAATATTACAAGCTAGGTTGATATCCCAGAGTGAGTTTCTCTTGTGCCATTTGACTTGAGGATGTGCAGCATTTCCATTAAGGCAGGGTTGGAGATTGCCCTATAGGCCAGGCACATGTCACCTCTCAGCAGCCTATAAGATACATAGTAAAGTGGCAGGAGTTTCAGCCTGTCCAAGTAGGTCATGTTTTGGAGTCCCTGTATTTTGTTAGTGAGAAATCTCTGAGATCTCTCCAGCTGTTGCCGGTGTCTGGTAAGGTACATAGGATCATAGGAGATTACTAGGCTATCAGGTCATTTTAAGCCTAGCCGTTTCATCCCAATGTAATACCATAGAAATGCTAATCAATACACAAGATTACATTTAGTGATGACTTTCCATGCCCAGGAGAGCTGTGGGCTCTGTCCTCAGTAAGAATTTACGGTTCCTCATCTACTCGTCCAGGTTCCTCTTGAACTGTTTCATAGAGGTGCTCTGCTTCACATGAATTTGTAGCCTGTTTCAAAGATGTGGCAGTCAATGGGAGATAATTCTGTCCCTCCAG
This sequence comes from Protopterus annectens, assembly GCF_019279795.1. Taxonomy (NCBI): domain Eukaryota; kingdom Metazoa; phylum Chordata; order Ceratodontiformes; family Protopteridae; genus Protopterus; species Protopterus annectens. The sequence continues at coordinate 1,674,177,224 of NC_056731.1, read as the reverse complement.
CATGCCCTATTTAAGTCGCAGGCCATATTTAGGTCCCTGGAATGGGTAGCCCTAATCCTGTTTGATTTACAAATATGCAGCAAGTTCATTAGGTTTGGGTCTTGGATTGGTCTGTAGCCCAAGCATAACTCTCCCCTAAGAAGTCTATATGATATGGAGTATTGTGACAGGGACTTTAGTTGGTCTCTGTAAGGCACATGTTGGAGCCCCTTGATTTTCTTTGTTAGCATTCTCTGAGGCCTCTCTACTTGTTGCAGGTGCTTAGTACAGTACATGCCAAATAGGGTGCTATACTCAATTATGGGCCAGATAAGTGCTGAATATAGGGGGATTATAACTTCTTCTGCTCTTGAGGCAATGCCTTTACTAATCAAGTGTGCACATAGAAAGCATTCCTTACTACCTTAGACACATGGTGGTCAAAATTGAAGTCGCATTCAACTTGTGACCCAGGTTCCTCACCACTTCATGGGTACTTAGGGTATTGTTGTTGATTTGGTAGTGTGAGGGGACATTGTTTGTGCCAAAGGGAAGGATGATGCATTTCTCTGCATTAATTCTGAGACCATTACTAATATACCAGATGTTGGACTGCACAAGACCCTCCTGCAGTATACTGACATCATTTGACGATTCAATGATTGCACCTAGTTTGCAGTCATCTGCAAACTTGGTCAGCCACAACCCCTTAGTTTTGACCTGAATTTCTGAGAAGTATATACTAAACAGTAGGGGGCCCAGCACTGACATCTGTGGTACTCCACTGGTAACAGGTCTGCTGTTTGATGTGGAGTCACCCACTTTGATAGTGTGTGTCCTGTTTTTGAACCAGTTGGCAACCCATCTTACAACAAAGGGGTTTACATTCAGTTTGCTAAGTTTATCAGTAATGCCTGAATGTGAGATTGTGTCAAAAGCCTTTGCCAGGTCAAGATGTGCTGTGTGCACAGATTTGCCTTCGACAATGGCCTTGGTCACATTTTCAAATAAGTCCACCAGATTTAACAGGCAGGATCCGCCCTTCATGAAGCCAAATTGGGTAGGATCCAGGGTTTAGAAGTCACCTATGTCCTTATTTATGATGTCCATAATGATTCATTCCATAGCCTTATAGATGAGGCTGGTCAAGCTTATGGGTCTGTAATTCCCTGGGTCTGTTGCTAGGCCACCTTTGTTGAGGGGAATAATTGTTATTGTTCTCCATTCCATAGGAACAAAGCCTGTGGTTAAGCCATGATTGAAAAGGATACTTAGTGGTGATGCTAGTTCATATTTTAGCCTATTTAGAAGACAGCATGGGATGTCATCTGGTTCCATTGAGGCCGTGCTTTTTGCCTTGGGCAAGTCTTTGATGACCTGCTTTTCAGATATGTATGGTGGGGTGGAAGTTTGCGGGATGGTTTGTTGTAAGTTAGGAGGGGCTAAGGGATAGAAATTTTCACCACACCTATCCACTAGCAGGTTTGCTATCTCTGTGATGTCAGTGTGTGTGTGTGATACCATTGGCCACTAGTTCTGCACATGTTTGGTTCCTACCCTTTAGGATATGTACATAGCTGTAAAAAGCCTTATGGTTATCCTTGGCTATCCTTGCTAAGTTTCTCTCAAAGGAACCCTTGCAGGATCTGACAAGTTGTCTTATTTGTCTGTTGAATCTGAGGAGGGTCCTTTTGCATTGTTTGGTCCTTGCCTTTGTTTTCTTGGACAGCAACTTTTTGTGTTTATTGCAGAGTTTGTTGATGCTGGATGTCCACCATAGCAGCTTGTTGTTACTTGGGGCTCTGGCTTTGATTCTTTCTGGTATGGCTGAGTTTATGCACTTATGCAATTGATTATACAGGGCTTTAGTTTAGGATTTGGCATAGTTACCATTTCCAGCTTGGGGTAGGGCTTGAAATGCATTTATACCTTCAACTAGGAAGGTAAAGTTTGCCTTGGTGAAGTTTTTTAGTCAGATTTCACCCTTTGTGAGTTCTGGTATTAGTGTCAGCTTGATGGTAACAGATTTGTGGTCAGTTTTAATTAGTGAAGGTCAGACCATTGCAGCAGTGCATATGTTTGACATGTTGGTAATAACCAGATCCAAGATGTATGTTCCTCTTGTTGGGTTATGGACAATTTGTTCCAGGGCATTTGAATCAACAAAGTCAAGGAACTTTATGCTAATGAGTCGGGGCTAGCATAGGTTTCCCAGCTGATGAGACTGTTTAAAACAGCAGAAAAATAGGACTGAGACACTCAAACAATGTTTAAAACATCAGAAAATCAGCAAGGAAGTTCTACAGAATGTTTGGAACAGTTAACAGATCAGTTATTTAAACACTGCTTGGCAAGAAAACCAGAACAAGCAGGATAGATAGCTTAAAACAGTGAAAAATATCAGTAAATAGTTAAACAGTAAAACTAACAAAAAAGCTTTGGAAACATTGAAAACAGCAATAACATTTGATTTAACAGGCATGACATAACATACATGCAAAAGAGTACATTATGTTCTGATGATGGTCAAGTACAGGGAAGATATAAAGTCCCTTGACCCAGATGCTGTGCCCTTGCTTATGTGATGTGCAACATGGAAGGCTTTCCTTACCACTGTGAATACCTGGTGGTCAAAGTTCAGATTGCTATGAACCTGGGTTTTTAAGTCTCTCACCACTGGATTGGAACTCAGGGGGTTGCTGTCAATATTATGATTTGTAGGATTTGTAAGATATAAACAAAGTATAGACAATGGGAGTTGACAAAGCTGAGGCTAGCTAAAATGTATTTGGAGAGAGCTGCAAAACTAAGCACTGAACCAAAAATTTAACAGGGTGCTAGCTTACTCTTTCATACATTTAAGTGACAGGTGAGACTAACTCCATTGAAGCAGACATGGGCAGATATGGCAAATAAGGGAAAAATTAGTGAACTGCCCCAACGATTTCATGAAGGTATGTATGACAAATATACTGTCAAAAATGGAGTGAAAATGGCCAGTAGATGTGTTTTTGATGAACATAAAGTTCCCTACTTCATTTTTACAGTAAATGGATCATTTGAAATTATGAACTTCCTAAGGCAAAGTATATATGCCTATTAAGGAGACAATTAAAGGAAAGCTGCATGGCTGGATTGCATTTGAGCAAAGGTATCTTTTATTGAGAAGAGACTTGATCTCTTTGTTCACAGAGAAGTTTTCAGGGATATTCTGTGTAGGAAATCACTTTGCCATCCTCTGTTTTGATTGTTTCTTTCTTTTTTGCCTGCCATCACTAATTCCACGTTTCCTCCACAACTCATCCTTACCATTCTTCCTCCACACATCCTGCCATTCCATGTGCATATACCATGCTGGGAAAATCACCCTACAAAGAGAGCTTCCTATACACAGTGTTCCCCAATCTCCAGATTCTGTATGTCTATCTACAGGGGTGTGAGAGACTAGGGCATGGAGAGTGGAACGGGGTAATATGGTATTATGTTGCAGCTGCATTGTTGGCCATAAGTAGCCTCCCTTGCCTGCTGACATCAGCTTTACACAGTCATCTTCTTTGAGCTGTGGTCCCTATCTGAGCTCACTAGAGATGTATTGAGGATCCCCCCAGGACTGCTATGCTCATTATCTCTGCTTTGCCATAAAATGTCCAAGCCACTGATCAATTTCAAGTTACCTGGGTCACAGTGTGGGCTTTAGCTCACTGTGCCACTGTCAAATTGCTTCATTTTATATTATTTATGTGCTCCTGAAACCAGGTAAGGATGCCTCTAATGTTTATCATAATCATCTTCTATCTCATCTGAATGTGGACATTAAAATATATGCCTAAGTACTAGCCAGTGGTTACAAGAGCTGCCTTCCCAGCTTGAATTTTTGGAGGCAAGTAGGGGGTGTACATGGACATACAAATGCAAATCCTTTACCCCAACTATTCACTCTGAGGGTAGAGCAAGCAATGGCAGTCTATGTGGATTTTGGAAAAGGTTTTGACTCCATTTTCTGGACATATATTTGGTGATGACAATGGTGTGGATTTGTGAGGGCTGATGTAGTGCTACATCATAGTCTCATGGTGAGAATTCTGACAAATTGGCAGCTATTTTAGGTTTTCCCCATTCTCAAAGGAGGGACATACAGAGGTGCTCCCTTGCACTGGCTCTTTTTATTTTGACCATCAAGTATCCAGTACATATTGTTCATCTGGAGGCCTTTTGTAAGCTGTAGAAACGTGCAGATTTGGAGATAAAATGCTTATTTGATGATAACTGCCCTCTGCTGACAAGTAACTATCCCCAAATATAATTACCTTTTTATAGCTGTTGCTGCCTTTAAGACTGACATTAAATGTGTGGAAAACTGAAATGGACAAAATATTTGAGTATATTTGTTGCTAAGTGAATAGAGTTGACAGTTTATAGCAAGATAAAGACATACATAATAAGATTATTTGGTTTGATAGATAACTTTTTGAGATAACCTACATAACCAGCATGATCAGAAGGGGACATAGAAAGGAACCTATAGTTAGCAATGATATAGTAAACAGTTCTATTGTAAGCTACTTGGATCTCAACAAGTTCTGGTATGGTATCATGTAAAATTTGTCATGAAACAGTAGGTTTCCAAACAAATATGGATACACCGTCACATCTTCCCACGAACCTCAAAGCATGGTAGGCACTGATCTTGGCAAGGAAAGAGTACTAGCTTTGCAATGGAACTAATATTCCAGAACACTACAAATATGTATATCTTTAATGTAAATGAAAGCCTCAAACTAAAAAGCTCTATGTAGGCAGCATCGGCTTTAGCCAGTAAGCAAAAGCCACAAGTCAAGAGGTACAGCCCAGCCCTGGCAAAAGCAGAAGGGTCTGTCAACCATCATTTCCCAAGCAAATTCTTACCAGATCACATTAACTAGCCCTTCAGTGAAGCTAGCTATTTTATCTTTTACATTCAGCATCATTCTTGGTGATGACAGAATGCTGCTCAGCTCCAGTGATTTTGTTTCCTTGGAAATATGGGACACGAGCTCAGCATTATCTCCCTCGCTATCTCTTACATGGTGGTGTGTCCAAGTATTCATCTCAACCTGAAAACACTGAAAATAATTTCAAAGGCCCTTGAAAATTAGGTACATCTAGCCAAAAATCTGGACATCTAATTAGCATAACAGTTGAATACTAACTAGCACTTAACTCTATCCAGTTCCAGTAGGAAAGTGGAACAAAAGTCAGAAATACATGTTTAAAATACAGAGAACGGCAAAAATGTGGGAAAAATATAAGCATATTGTCAGAGACAGTGCAAAATCTGTAGACAAACTATATTGAAAAATTCTAACAGACAATGTCATTTATTTTTGCTTCTGAAAAAGGGGGATGCAGGATGCATATTAGTGCCATTAGTATGTTAGTTATGCAGTATGGCTTGCTGTGTGTATTAGATAACTTCAACAATCATGTGTGATGAGGGGGATTCAGAAAATTTTGTGAAGAAACAAATCAAACCTGAAAATAGGACCATAACTGCAGAAATAGGTACACCATGTACAGCTGCAAATCAGACTTAAAAATAGGAATGTTGCTCCAAAACAGGGAAATTAAGAAGTCTGGTTGTTTCTAAATTTCAGTATCTAATGCTCTATAGGGTTTTATTTTCCCACTTACTGTGTTTATTTAGGCTAAGTGTGGGTTTACTATTTCTCTGCATACATTGCTTGGTGAAAGTTTAATCAAATGTTACTATATGTAATTGTTACTGACTGCTATCACTTCCTGTTTATGAGGAATATTTTGGTTCATTTTGACTTCAGGTTTCTGCATAAATGCACCACATTCAATTATAAACATTTGCTCTGCATCCATTGCTTGTATCTTTATAAAGTTTCTGTGTTACTTCTATGCAGCATTGTTTACTTCATAATCCAGCCCTAGCAGTGAAATGGAAAGAGACTGAAGTGCTTTCATTCCAATCTAAATTAGTAGATCCTCATTATCTAACTTAATCACCACTTTATAAGATAGTACTTTTGTATCTCACCAAGTTAGATGATGAAGCTTTTTAATATTGGTATAAATAGCCTTTGCTCACTATTAAATTAGTTATGCTGCTCATGTACTTCTGCCAGCCCACTCTAGATCTCATAACTCTGCAAGAGACTTAGCTGTCTCCCCATGAGCCTTCTAAACTTACTTTGTTAGACTTTTTTTGTTATTTCTTTGGCCTATCTATCTGGTAAGCAGTGCACAGCAGCCATGTAGCTGCACTGATATTTACAGACTTTCCATATCATAGATAATTTGCTTCACTAATGGTGCACTGGCAGCATTGAAAGTTAGGGCTTCTCAGCATGCCTTAGCCTTTTATACCATTTATTTTCATTCTGAGATAGGGACAAGGGAAGCATGCAAACTCTACTACTTTTCTACTTCCTCCAGAAAAGATGGGGGGGATTTAGGTAGTCCTTCAAGGAAACATAAACAGCCATCAACTCTCTGTCTTCTGTTCATGACACTAGTACCTGAAAGTCTCCTAGACTTTCATCCATGTCCAACTTTCTTGTATCCTAGGACCTTATCCATGCTGGGTCTGGGTGCAATCTCCCATTTAGGACAATACCCCTACATGCATTTTCCCTGGATGTGGCACCTTTAGAAGGACTGATAGAATATATGTAGAAGAGGAGCTTGAAAATATCTCCTGCTTCCACGTCTTCTCCATCATTCCATGTCCTGATTCTGACCACATGGCACTGACAATGTTGTTAGGACCCTTTGACCAAAAAACACCAAATTGTTATTTTTTTCCACCTTATGACATAAAAGCCAGTTTCAAATACTAGCTTCACAACTAAGCACAGGAAGTCTTCCACATCAGCAACACTCGTTATTTTCCACCAGTTTTATGTGATACACTCAAATATTTTTAGTGTACAGACTAGGCTCAGGATATCTTGGGGTAAAGATTTGTTAAATCTCCAAGAACAGGACATTTCCTTTCAGTTGAGCACTGCTGAAAGCAGCTCCATTGATCAAAGCTCCATTGATCAATGTTATTTGCACCAAGCACTCAGAGATAATAATGCAATCAAGCCACTCTGATGGTGTAGAGGTATAAAACCCTGACTATTGCCCACCTGACCCGGGTTTCATTCATGGAGTGGCAGGGAAGGGATGGGCATGTCTATCCAGGGTGGGAGGGCATGAGTTGATATGCTCCCTAAGGAGAGGCTTGGTCCAAAGAGGGAAGTTGTCCTCAGATGTAATCAATGATCAAAGGGAGCGAGGAAAGGGAGTGGGTAGGTCATATATAATAAATAAACACAATAAATAAATAAAAAGGAAGCACAAATGAGCTGGGACAGGTCCCAGTAAAAATGGAGTAAGTTGGAGGGGTTGGAGAGTAACTGGTAGACCTGGCATGGACATTGGGTACTGGAGGTCAAGCCGGTAAAGATGAGGTCTGAGGGGATCAGAAAACAAGATAGTAATCCAGGTCATCAATCTGGATTGGGTCAGTCTTCAGTATCACAAACTATCCTCTCAGATCTATAGTCAGCTCATTCAGAAGTGCAAAGAAAAGTCCAAGCGGTCCTCTACATCTTCCCTGTGTGATCTAAGTAGTAGTGGTAAAACTCTTTCTCCAACAGAGAGTTTAGACCTTTTCCTAACATACTTTCAAAGTGGCTGTGTGTCAAAGATGCAGTCAGTCTCTAGTGGAATTGAAGCTTGATGAGGTGTTGACTTATCTTACTACTGTCTCAGAGGAAATTAAGCAGGCCCTCATTCAAGTTGCCACCTCTTCCAAGTTGTGCAGAATGGTCCCTATCTTTAACAGTTCTGGTCCTTGTCATTCATCATTTGCAAAAGATATATTAAATGTCTTGCTTTCTAATACATTTTACTATCAAGCAAAAATGCGGCCATATTTATTTATTTATTTTGCCTTTTTAACCTGGTAAGTGCCACCAGGCTAGTGGCCTTCCTGCAGAATTTAGGATACAGCATGGACAGCTGCCTGCATGTTGCTACCTGCTCACCTTGTTGCATTGCACTGCAATGACACAGAAAAAACACAAATAATCCTGTTTGTTTTTTCTATTTTTATCTTTAGTTTGAGATAGAGAGAGAGACTCTCCATCTGGAAGGGCTTGGATAAAGCACCTGACTGGGAGTGGAGACAGAGGGGTTTGTGTGGTGGTATTGATTGATGCTGCTTGCTTACTTTGCATGGGGAACAGTGGATACCATACAGGCAGTTGTCTGCATGTTGCTATTCCTGTTCCTACATGTAAAAACTGTGAAATGTTGCAATGACCCAGAAAAATCAATGAAATAATTGTTAGTGGTAGTATAACACTACAGCTAATAATCTTTTTTTCCCCTTCTTTTTATCTTCAAGAAAGACTCTACTTAAGTTCAAGCCTGGAACTGCAATTGTGTTGCAGGAACAAGGTTTCAGGCAAATGGGAAATGGGAATAGGAATTGGAGAATGCAGTTTGCTGACTGTTACAATTCACTTCTGTGCACTAGGCTACAATTTTCCCCAGCTTTTCTCCTTTTAAAGCTTCAGTTTTTGACTGTTTGGTGATGATGAATTATGAAATAATATGAAAATTAAAATTTAAGAGGAGAAAAGCTGGAGAAAATAGATAAACAAGACCAAGCATCAGTCCATATGTCTGATCTCTCAAGACTAGACAGACTAAGTAAAAAATAGCAGCTAAGAGAATGGGCTGACTCATGATTAAGACATTATAAGGATACTGTGGGAAGCAACATCCTTGCAATGATGCTGCGGGAAGCTGGGCAACACCAACACAACTGTGAATATCCTTCATGAAAACCTGTTTCCCTATCATAATTGTATTAGGACTTTTTTATTTTTAGGTAACTGGAAAATTGCTAGCACCAGTAGTTGTAAATATGTCATTTTCTTTTGCCTCTTTATCTCCATACTCAAAAAGTGTAGAAATGTTGTCATTTGAAACATACAGCCATCAATGCAGATTGTATTCGCTTATTGCTAAGTCATGAGCTTCCTGCTGTGAGGCAATGCTGTCCAGTGGCAGATACATAGCAAGTTGTCTACAAAGGGGTGTGATCATAAGAATCATAGGAATCATAGGCAGTTCAAGGCTTCTGAGTCATATGACAATTACGCCTGAGCATTTCATACCATAGACCGTAACTCTACCTCTCAAGGAGGGCTAAGCCAGTCAAGCCCATAGTGAATTTATGCATATCCATTCAATTATCCATGTCCTGTTGAAGGAAGATAGTGTATCACACTACTTTATATGCAGCCAAAATCTATTCTAGACATCCCTATTGAAATGCTGGCACTCCAAATGCTGAGTGCCAACAGGCAGGAAAAAAAAAAGAATGAAACTACATGAAAAGTGCAAAATTTACATATATTAACTCCGAAATTATCATACCTTGTATAAAAGACAGTATCCCAAGAAATGCGCATCAATGGCTTTGTTCTTTCAGCCATTCAGTCTCCGTGTTTTGGGGCTTACTGTAGCAGGTTACAACACTTCAAATGGTTACCCTATTCTAGAGGTGAGGGAGACACTGAGAAATGAAACTGTCTCTCCATCTTGTTTTATTGATCTGCTGAAGCAGTTTAGATTCGTTGTTCTGGTAGCTGTAGGATTGCTTGATTTTTGGAGGTATAACAGATCCTGGACTAGTGGATTCCTGATCACTCAGAAGGCAAAGCACAGGTTTCTTCTTAGGACACAGAAAAGAGGGACAGTGCTTCTAGTCTTTTATCGTAGTTGAGGGATTTTAAGCCTGTGAGCCTCTCTGTTAGGAATCTCTAGTGTCTTTCCAACTGTTTGATATGTCTAGTGAGACACATCCCAAAGAGGATGTTGTATTCTATAACTGGTCTGATTGGTGATGAACACAAGTGGACAATAATATCTTTAAATCTGGATGATATTCCATTGAAAATTAGCTGCACCAAGTAAAAGGATTTCCTGACAGCTGTTGTTAAAGGGAGAATAAAGGAAAGGGACTTATCAAGCCACATTCTCAAGTCTCTTAACTACTTTTTCATTTCAAGGTGGGTTATTGTCAATGCAATGTGCTGGGAGGATGGTTTGCCTGCCAAATGTAACAATGTTGCATTTTAATCATGTAATTTAAGCTGATTTTAAATACATCAGGCATTTGTTTGCTTATGCTCATGCAGGCAAGCTTCTCTGTCAGAAGGGGGTTTGCCAAAGACACCCAGTTTGCAGTTATCTCGTAACTTGGTAAGCTTTTTTGCCTGTATGTCAGAGAAGTAAATACTGAACAAAAATAGCCCCAGCACTGACCACTGTGGGATACCATTGGTCACCTTTATGTTCTCTGACTGCAGAACTGTTGCCAGCACCATATGAGTTCTGTCTTTTAGCCAATTTACTGTCCACTTTACTATGTAGGAGTCTACTTGTAATGCATTTTGTTTATTAATTATGCTAGTATGAGGGATGATGACAAATGCATCGGCCAAATCAAGGTAGGATGTGTGTATAATGCAACTACTATAAACAGTCTGTGTGTTACCTTTTCAAAAAAGTTTACAAGATTCATTCAACAGGATCTATTTTTTATAAAGACAAACTGCTGCAGATCTAACCTGATAAGATTTTTAATATCTATGCTAATTAAGTCTGTTATAATGTATTCCATTGCCTTATAAATGAAATTTGTCAGGCTGATGAGTCTGTTGTTTCCGGGTTCTGTAGTATGGCCTCCTTTATGGACAGGCATCACCATTTGGTGTATGTCATACTTCCAGGACTGAGCCTGTACGTTGGCTCAGGTGAAAAAAATTATGAAGAGTTTCCAAAAGGATATAATTAGTACTATTCAACAAACAGCCTAGAATGTTATCTGATCACATGGAGGAAGAGATTTTAGTCTTGGGTACCACTTTCAGCACATGTTCTTTAGTGATCTTGGGGATGGGGGTTGGTAAAATGGGTATTATAGGGCTTTGGGTAGCTGACTCAGGATTGAAATTTGTACTAAATTTATCTGTTCATATATTGGCTATGTCCTCTGTGTCTGGGTATGTTTTTCCATTTATTATGAGTTTTGTACATTGTTGAGTATAATTTCATAGTTTTCTAACATAACTAAAGAAGGATTTGTTATTAATTTTCTTTGTCTTCAGATGAAAGCCTGAGTTTATGGGATAGCATAGTAGATCTACTAATCTTTTTTAAATTTTCTGTCAAATTTCTTATATTTTCTTTGACTTGGGAATGTTTAGATCTGTTGTATGCTCTAATGATTTTTTTTCTTTTACTGTAGTTTTCATTTATGTTGGTGGACTACCATGGTGATTTGCTTTTAACTTTCCCCTTGTATTTGGATCTAGATGGAGCTTCTAAGTCTATGCATTTAGTTATGTGGGTATATAACTTCTTTGCAAATCTGACTGCTGAGACAATGCCTGCATTGTTCCCATATAACTGCTTTAACAGAAAATCAGCAATAGTATACCAGTGGACCAGGCAATCTCAGGGCTATAATAAAGAAATTGATCACACATTATATGTATCACTTAACGCAGGATAACAACATATATATTTATGCTGGTGATTGTGTGATGAATGGCTCCTCTCTCTCTTTCTCTCTGACAGCCTGTGTGACTCAGTGGTTTAGGGAAGCATGGGTGATGGCGTTGATGGTTCTGATCTGGAATTATTCACATATCTTGCATGTGAGGTATTATTATGTTGGTGTTTTCACAGACCACCCATCTGTGTGTGATGCAACATTTTGAACCTCAGTCACATATTAATGACATCAGACAGCTGGGGAATGCTGTGGACAATTTGAGTGAAGGGCAGTACTGCAGAAACAAGGACAGATGTCAATGTCTGTAACACACAAAATCCTGGACTGGAATACAGGCAGGTGTGGCCTGGAGTCACTCTAGAGATACTGGCAGTCCCACTGGCCATTCCCATACACTGAGTTAAAATGAGCATATTTCTGTTGTCCCTTCATCAAAATGGCCTGTTATGTATAGATATGTCTATACCTACAGACATATACGTATACATATCCATCTGTCACTATCTCTCGCTCACATACATAGTATATCTGTTTTTGTGTAGTGTCAAATAGATATATATTCCGGTATATATAGCTATACATATATTAAACTGATACATAGACTCACCCCATATATTATACAGCACATATACATTTCACACACAGACACAGCTACATTTATATATACATCCCTGTTATATACAGAAATATGTCTGTGGCTGTCTCTGTTGTCCTACATACCCTAATAATGCTGAGTAAATCTGCACTATCACACATCCATACTGTTGCTCAAATGATCCAACGTAAGGGCACAACAGTACATAATCCACTTACATGTACTTACTGTGGTGTAATGTGTAATGTTGCCAATGCATGCATGGACAGAGCACATTGTTCCTGCCCACAAACTTGCCTATCTAAGTGCAAACAGCCGCATATAGCCATACTGATAACTGTACACACACATAGCTAGGATAACAACAGTTATCATACTGCTAGGATACTAGATACAGATAATAGTACGAATCAAAATCACACAGCAGGCCACAGATGCTGCTCAACACAAGCCTAGTGTGTGTAATCCACAAGTACTGCATCTGTAATTGGATATACAACAGACTTTAGCCATGGTGTGTGCAATAAGTACTGTGCTCTATAGTGTGTAAGACTAGATAGGTATGGGGTTTTAATCTCACTCCAGGCTACTTGGTGTGTTGGTGTATCCTGCAAAACAGCTTGCATGCCCTCATGTGCTACCAACCTGCAATGCTTATGTACTTTTTGGCCCTGTAAGTTGCTGCTGGTGTCCAAACTATCCTCTTCTACAAGGCCTGATAGTGTGTAAGACCTAGATAGGTAGGGGGTTCCAATCACACTCCAGGCTATTTGATGTGTGTATGTACATATGGTCTAAATGTGATCACCTCAATAATGTAGAAATAGTAGTGTTTTGCAGTATTCTAATTTCAGCGGGTGATTAAATGACTGACCACAAGGCCTGCTGATGTCATCAAGCATTATATGTCATAAACTGATAGTACTAGCAGACATGAGGTGTGTTGTGTGCCTCACATACTGTGATCTGCAGTGCATACCATTACATAGGTAAGTGTTCTAAACTACATACAGCAACTTACACTCATGTGTGTCTTGACATGTCTTGTACACAGTAACTGGAGGTGGTGCTAGCCACAGTGTAGCCATGTTTGTGTGTGAGGTTGTTAGAGCATTTTACATCATCTAATGGAGCCATAGGATGTTTGAACTTCACTAGCATAATGGCCATACAGTTCTCACAATCCTATACAACTTTATACCCATAGTTACAGGATCAGCACATATTGCCGCAGTCCAAGGGGGACACAGGCAGATGCTCTGTGTTGGGATGATGGTCACCTAGCCAGTCATGCAAATGTTATGTGCTGAGGTACACTGTGGTGCTCTGTTTGCCATCAGGCAAGGTTTTTTTCCAAGGGTGTGTTTATGTCTGCTATAAAAATCCCCTCCACTAGCATGTATTACTCACCTCACATACAAGGTTAATGTCCTTACAGTGCTTTATCCATCTACTATACCTCCTACAGATAAGCAGCATATGCAATCAAGCAGGATCACACATTGCCCCATATGCAAGGCTCAGATCACCTCTGAGTAGTCTATATGCCACAAGCTAAGATGACATTCATTGCAGATGATCCAACACATACTGAAGATGTGTGGTGTCCTTGTGAGGGACAATACTGTTGTGTGCAAGCACCAGTACTGCTTGGAAAGGTACATTATCAAATGTCCATTGCACTCAGGAATTGGTATGTTGAGGGAGAAGTACCTGGATGTTATGAGTATGTCACTTACAGATGATTGTGCCCTTAGCTATGCCATATGATTCCTGCCATACCACTGTGGAGACATGGTGATTGGTGATCTGAGGCACATGAGGTGTACACATGTGTGGCCAGGTTTGTATGCCCAGTTCTTTTATCCCTGTGTATGTACAGCACATGTTGCAACTGATGTGCTACTTACCAGGTACATAGGTCTTACTGATGGAAATGATACCACATATAGATATGCATGGAGTTCATGGCCATTACTATGTCAACAGGCATATGCTCAGCAATATCCCTAGCAGGATAGTAGTGTAACAGCAAGACCCTATGACTGCTCACAATTTGCAGGCATCAGCCAAGATTGTTAGCCTCAGTCAGTCAGTAGTCGCATGTATTGTGGTTGAATTGATTCCAAGCAGTGTAGGAACCAGGACTGCTGCCTGTTGAACACTGCTGCTTACAGATCAGCTATTAGAGGTGGATGTCCCTATCTTATAGGTTCATATGTTCATAGGTTCATTCTAGGCTATCTGCCCTAGGGCATTTATAAGCCTAGCCAGAGTGTGTTTGGCTTTCACCACCCATTTTAAATTAATTTTGCTATGCCCTTTTTCGAGGTTAGTATACTGTGCCTCTGTCTAACAGTGACACAGAAGTGATACCCGGGGTAAACCTATGATCTCCCATCCACTCATCAAGATTCCTCTTGAAGAGAGTCAATGAGAGACTCTGCCTAACCTGGACTGGGATTTTATTCCAGAGTGAAGGGAGCCTCTGGGTTATGAATCTGTCCCTCCAGCATGTCCTATTTATTTCAGTGCTGAGGTTCAAGTCTCGAGCACGTAGCTCAATGGGATTTGGATTTTCTGAGGTGCAGCATGTCCATTAATTCCGGGTTGGACATGGCTTTATACGTCAGGCACAGATCGCCTCTAAGCAGGCGGTATGCCACTGAGTAGAGCTGGAGTTTCTTTAACCGGGCAGCATATGGCATCTGTTTGAGCCCTATGATCCTCATGGTGAGGTACTTTTGGGGTCTTTCCAGTTGCTGCAGGTGTCTGGTAAGGTACATCCCAAAAGGGCATTGTACTCAATTATGGGCCTGATGAGGGATGAGTAAAGAGGCACGATGACCTTCCCTGATCTAGATGTGAATCCCTTCATGATTAGGTGGGCTATATAAAATGTTTTTCTAACCACTTTGGCCACGTGGTTGTCAAATGAGAGATTGCTATCAACTTGGGTCCCCAGGTCCCTAATTACTTCTTCTGTACTTAATGGATTACCACCTATGTGGTAATTTGTGGGCACTTTGTTTTTGCCAAAGGGGATGACTATACACTTTTTGGCGTTTAGCTTGAGGCCATGGCTCTGGCACCAGTTGTCTGTTTCTATGAGGCCCTTTTGGAGGATGCTTGTGTCAGCTGGAGAGTCGATTATGGCGCCCAGTTTGCAATCATCTGTGAACTTAGTCAGCCACAGTCCTTCCATGTTGGCCTGTACCTCTGAGAAATATATACCGAACAGGAGAGGTCCCAGGACTGAGCCTTGGGGGACACCACTTGTAACTGGTCTGGAGTCTGACATGGCTCCAGCAATTATAACCATGTGGGTTCTGTCCTTGAGCCAGTTTGCAACCCATCTAGTGACATAGGGGTTTATATTTAAGCTGGTGAGCTTATCTATAATGCCTGAGTGGGGTATTGTATCGAAGGCTTTTGCGAGGTCCAGGTAGGCTGTGTGGACCACCTTCCCCTTGTGAATGGCCTTGGTGACTGTTTCAAAGAAATCAACCAGGTTTAAGAGGCAGGATCTGCCCTTAACAAAGCCGAACTGGGTAGGATCCAGTGTCGGTAGGTCCCCAATATCTTTTATGAGGTCCATGATGATCCTTTCCATAGCTTTGCAGACCAAGCTAGTCAGGCTTATGGGGTGATAGTTTCCAGGATCCGTTGAGGCACCACCTTTGTGGAGAGGGACCACTGTTGCTGTACGCCACTCTTTGGGTACATATCCTGTAGTAAGGCTGAGATTGAACAGTAGTTTTATGTTTGGGTTTAGCTCTTCTTGGAGTTCATGTAGGACGCAGCCCGGGACACTGTCTGGTCCCATTGATGCTGTGTTTTTTTGCTTTGGAGAGGGCAGCTCTTACCTGAGCATCTGAGATGTCAGGGGGGCAGCACTCTGCTGGGATAAATATTTGCCCTTTTGGTGGGGAGGAGGGGGGGGGGTTGCGCTGAACCTGTCAGCTAGGATGTTGGCAATGTCTGTGGGTTCGGTGTATTTTTTGTCATTTTGGACTAATTCTGAGCATATCTGGGAATTCCCACCCAGGTTCCTAACATAACTAAAGAAAGCCTTGTGATTATCCTTAGTGTCCTGTGCAATTTTTCTCTTGAAGCTGGCCTTAGACGATTTTATGAGTGCCCGTAATTTTTTGCTAATACTGATCAAAGATGCCTTCCCTTTTTGGGATTTTGCTCTATCATGTAGTAGCTTCCTCCTTCTATTGTATAGTTTGTTTATGGCTGGGGTCCACCAGACAGGACGCTTGCCTTTGGAGGATTGGGTCTTGGTTTTATTTGGGATTGCATGATTCATGCATTCCTGAAGGTGTTCATAGAATGCGTATATAAAGGATTCTGCGGTCTGGGCCATATTTTTCACAGGCCCGGGGGCTTTAAAGGATTCCACCTCAGTTTTGAGGAGTGTGAAATTTGCTTTAGAGAAGTTTTTCACTGTGGTTTTTAGGGCAAGGGGTGGAGTCAGGATGTGAATATCCAGTGAGATTAGTTTATGGTCTGATCTTACCAGTGAGGGATACACTTCTGGTCTGGAGCATAGAGTCCCCATGTTGGTGATGATCAGTTTCAGTATGTTTTCCCCTCTTGTGGGAGTGGTAACAAGTTGTTCCATAGCATTTGAGTTTATAAATTCTAGGAACCTTTGGGCTAGGGTGTTGGAGCTAGAGTAATGCTCCCAGTCTATGTTTGGGTAGTTGAAGTCGCCCAATATAATGGTGTTTGGAGAGATCTTCATATTTGCCAGTGTTCTCAGGAAGACCGAGTGGGGTTCCTGGGTTTGGAAGGGTGGTCTGTAGCAGGCTATAAACTGGAAGGCAGTTTTACCCACTGTTAGTTGTAAATGGATAGTCTCTGATGCTTCGTGCTGTGCCACCAACCTGGAGGTATGGTTATCTTTGATGAATATTGATACTCCCCCTCCTTTTGTAGTATGGTCCAAGTTTTGGGGCCGAAAAGCATGGTATGAGATATAACCTGCCATCAATGGGCTACTTAGTGACACCAAAAATGACAGTATCATGGATGCCTAAGTGGGTGATTTGTAAATGTTGCCTGAGTGGGGGATATAGAGATATGGTTTGGCTCAGTCTAAGGGGTTGTATGCCCTGATGTTCCCTCACCCAGGTCTTGGATGACTGTCTCGAACATGTCCACCACATGTAACAGGCATGCTCCTCTGTCATGCATACGAACTGTGTACAGTCAACTGTGTGTAGATCACATATATGTGTGCTGATCAGCTCCATAATAATTTCCTTTATGGGCATACAAATATGGATACTTAGACAAAGAGGTCTATGGTTATGTTAGTATGTAGATGCACCACCTCTGTGCAGGGGTATAACAGTTCCAGTTGTCCACTAAGCTGGGATGCAGCCAGTGGTTTCAGTATGATTGCAAGGTTTTCCCAATGGAGTTGGTAATCCTTGTCAGATCACATGTGGGATGCAGACTGGAATGTTGGCATGTGCAATAGATGCTGTGTATCCTCCACTGGAAGAACAGTTACAGACTACTCTGTAAATAAGGAAGTTATGGCAGAGGTTGTAGGAATGTCATGTATCACATGTGGTGGGGACAGATGAGTGTAGTTGACATAGACAGTGTGGGACTACAGGTTAGTTATAAGTACAGACCCATCATATGTGGCATCATTATGTTTGACTTTACCAACAGTCTGAGCCTGTCCTTTGAGGTCACACATGCAACTACACTGTGCATTGTGGTTCTGTGTTGTGTGGTGGCTAATTTTGTCACTTACCATGTCTACACAACATCACAACAACACTGTGTGCATCTTTTAGCTGAGGAGGCTGTGTCTCCATGTTAGGGGGGGCACACTCTCCCCAACTGTCACACAGCACTGTCCACCTGTTATTGTACAACCTGCTAATGGCAGGTGTCTACCAGTCAGGTTTGCTGTAACATGATGAGCCTGTGTTCCTCTTGTCATGTGCAGCCAAGTTCATGCAGTTGTAATGCTGCTGACAAAATGCATGGGTGTAGAGCTCTGCATACTTGCATGTTCCTTCTGAAGGGGGAGGTGCAGTCAAGCTATGTCAACCATCCCACAGGAGGTAATACATGGCTTTGTTGGCATATATGTCTATATTGTCTGTAAAGGGGGGTTGTGCTGGTAGCTCTAAGGAGACTGATATCTGGGCAGATCCCACCAGCATGGAGTTTACATTGAGGGGGCTGTGGTGGACACCCATAGTGGTAAATACATGGTGCAATACAGTCGTTCCCTGTGTGGGGATGTCACGGCACTGCTCCAGGGCAATGTAGGTACAGGCCTGGACTAACCTTTGGGCAAGTCAGCCACAGCATGACTAAGCAACACATTATATACATATTACACTACCCTAACATGGTTTTGTGTGCTCTGGACAGACACCTTGCATGACTCTCTTCTTGCAATATGCTGGAGGTAACTGTAATACGTATATGCACAGAGGACAACTAGCATGTAGTGCCAAGTGGTGTCCCCAGATCTCTGAGCCATGTCAGTGCAATGCCATGACAGAAGTTAGCATGGATATGAGCACTAACACTATCATACACCAACTGACACTGGACCACACACGGTTGCTTTTGCTCAAGGCTAGAGCATGCCTACCAACTGTAACTGGAGGAGCCATTGGCTGTTGCACTATGCAATGAATGATGAAATTATGTCTCACTCCAGAAGCCATGGCCTGAAAAGAAGGTGTTTGACAATTGTAGGCCAGCAGGCCTTGCTGGAAACTGTGTATGTTATGCATAGAGTGCTATGGCAGCCGGTGGATAGGCAAGTGTCATACTCTGGGAAGATAGTATTGGGAGACTTATGCTGCAATGATACCACTCACCAGTGGAGTTCACCATTCTTCATTATTGGCATACCCCTTCTAGCCATTCCCTCCCCCACAATCACAGCCACTGTCAGGTGATTGTATATTAGGAGCTGTCACCAAATCCCACTCAGAACCAACAGATATCCAAGATGGCCTAAGACACACACTCAGTTGTAGTCTGAGCCACTGACAAAGACTACATGCCAACAGCTGCACAGTACAATCCTTTGGGAAGACATCCACCCCTGGAAAATATTGTAGTGTCTGCACACCACACACAGTTGAGCAAGTACACATGGATCTTTGGACACAGACAGTAATGTAGCTTTTCCCTTTCAATGTTCAGTCAAATGTGGGGATGCAGTCACTGTTGTACAGCCTATACAGACAGGTATGAGGTAGAAAACCCAGACTGTCACTGCTACACTGCATGTGGCAGTCATCACACCTATCATTGTGTGCAATGGCACCATTGCTATCTCACTACACAGGCATATAGTACAACTGTAGCAGTCACACAGGTTCCATGGTACACCAATATACAGTGTAGGCATGTCCTATGGAGTCTGTGTCAAGATCGCACATGTGTAATCTGTCACCTAAATGGCTTGGTGGGGATCTGTATGGCTCCAGACCGAGAGGTGTCAGATCCCATGTTGTACCACCCGCATATCCATGAAAGGACTAACATGTTTCTCACCTGTTCTTCGCACCTACATCACTGTGGTATACATAGTGAGAGACAGGTATATAACACAGACAGTACATCCTTCCTGAATCATGCCCCCCATGCATGTGAAGCACACATTTGCTGTGACACACATCATGTTTGGGTCATGCAATGGCATGCAGAACACGGCAATCATAACCTGTGTCAGACAACTATCTGTACTGGACACAGGATATTTGTAGATGGGTCATCTCCAGCACCACAGCTTGTATATGTCTTAGTTCCTAGAACCTTGGTGACACTTATCAGTGGTAGCAGATCTTTTCAAAGATTAGGGATGCATGAGTAGGCTGAATGATGCCATTGTCCTCGTTAGCCTGTTAGACACATATAAACCTATGTAGCCATGCATTTATAGTGCTGTACCTCGCTGAAGACATATATCTGCCATGCTAACATGCCATCCCATGGTGCTGTATTACCACTGTGTACGCATGGTTCCTCCCAAGAGACTCCTGAAACAGAAACATAAACAGGTCACTGACACACCATTCATTATGTTAGTATACAGCCAGTACAACATCATACAACATAAGGTAAACAACAGTATGTGGCGTACTCGTGAGTACTGCCAGCATACAGTATCTGTCAGTAACTACTCCAAGTGGCATGGCAAAACAGTACCGCATTACACAAGTGCATGTTAACTAATATAGTCACCCTGTGCATCAGACACATAGCTTAATTTCCCTGCATCAATAGTGAGGATGACAGGGATGTGGCACTAGTATCATCACTTGCACAGGGTGCTGTGTGGGGGTGTAGAAGGCCTAGGCTGACTCAAAAGGTTGACAGCATGTGTGTGAGTCAGGAAGGGAAGCAAGTAAGATGGACCGTGGAAAGGTGCCATTTGTGTCTGTAGATGATCTGCATTTGACAGTGGTGTGTGAGTGTGTGCATGTACACAGTCAAGCTCAGTGCTAGCCCTACATGTGTGTATGTAGGACAGCTTTGAACCATACATGGTAGAGCTGAAATTTCACCATCTCCGGCCCCGAACACAGGAACTGGCTCTGCCAAGAGCTGCACTGGCACCTCCATGCCCAAGTTCAGAAGCGGTGCTAGTACCTGATTATGACAGCTGTCTGCTGGAACTGTGTCCTCCATTGGTCCACTCAGGACCATGATCCAATGGCCTGCCACATCTTGATGTGGACACCACACTCGCCTCTGCAGTGCTAGATGTATTGTCACTATGGGAGTGTGATTTTGCATGGCCATGTGGACTCTCGGCAGATGAGGTTGCTGACCTATGTCCACAAGTCCGACACTCAACTCCAACCAGGTGTTCCAGCACAGACAATGTACTGTCCACGACAGACACTGTTTCAGCCCACCATCTGTCCACTGCATCAGTGTACCTATCCAGAGTGTCACCGATCCGGTGGAGGTAGTCACAGATTTCAGTCTGTGCTGCAACCATAGCCCTAAGCATACGTCTGGAGATCCTTTCAGAATATGCCTGTGCTTCCATTATGGCCTGAAAAATGTGCCAAGTGACTCGTGATGTGACACCTGCAACAGTTAGTAGATGGGCAGCAGGTCTCCTGCAAGCGCACCTAAAATATCTTCCTGTGTGAAACCTCATCAGCTCTCTGGCTATGGCCAGAGACTACAGTCACTGGGATCAACAACACTCACTGGGACCATAGTTTCCACACTTTCCTGTTCAATGCCCTCTCCCTCTGATTGTTCAATATCTGTGGCATCCAGTGACTGGCTATGCATGGACATATTGACTGTGTGCAGTGACAATGAGGGCAGAAGAGGGATGTCAACCTCTAGGACAGATTCAACCCTCGAAATCCCCACCTGTCCCTCACTGTGGCCACCATCATCATCAGAGTCTGAGAATACACTGACATCAGATTGTGTAGGGGACAGACACCAACCCCCCCCTAGTTACCTGTGGTAATAAAGGGAAAAGCAGTACATTAACAGCTGCACTATTATGCTCTGCAGTACTATGTTGTGATATATGTAGGGCTCTATACACTGTTGTCACAATGACAGACCTGTTGAAAACCCAACCAAGTATAGTAGGACTTGAGGAAAGTACTCTTCCCATTAACAGCTGTAGTTACTTGTAAATTAACTCTCATTACACTGCAATCTCATTAGCAACAGTGAGATACACTGTTGACATTAGTGTAGACTGTGCACAGTTGACACATATGAGACTGATAATATTGTCCCATCTATCAGTGTGGTCACACATACAAAGCATAGGTAGGAGTCTAACATATGCACTATTAGTAAATATTTGTGTATTTGGCAATCATGCCAACAGTACAGCAATGCAGGCAGCACGCCTGGGATGATAGTCTAGGGATTACAATGCTGTAAACATACATCAATAACTAAACAGTGTCATGCTTACCAGGAGCAGGACCACGGGCTTGTGCAATACCTGATGTACCTGTGAAAAGTTGAGGGAGAGGTAATGTCAGTACTACCCCATGTTCCACCACCACATGGTAATACATCCATATATCTCACATTTACAGTAGTTACTGTGTTAATTGTTATAGTGGTCAAAATATGAGCATGACAGTCAAACTGCAGTTAAACCCTTCTCCCCCCAAAGCAGACAGACCTGACACCCATGTAAGACTATGTAAACCCTGTCACATTGAATGCTACAGTACTGGAGTGCTGATCAACCTGAGCTTACCTGCATGCTCCTCTGCAATGGAAACTGTGGCATCCACATCCACGATGTAGGGTGTAATGGATGCACTAGAGCTGTCATGTGTGCCTAGATTTGCCAGAAATTCCTGTGTGGATGAGAGTGGCTGTTCTGCTGCAGGCCCTCCACCAGTGATGCCATGATCCCTGGCTACATCAGCCACTCTTCTGCATACAGCATTGGTCATGTCCGTTGTACAGTGTCGAACCTGTTCATATGTCCTATTCTGATGACCTGTGGCACTGACATCACAGACAAGGTCAGCCCACAATGTCCCCTTTTGTTCCCTGTTATGCCTTCCCCTGGACAGTAGGACTTCATGGTGCTGACAGAGCCCTTCCACTATCAATTATTTCTCTGCATCCATGAAAGTTGCATGGCATCATGCATACATGTTTCCTGAAAGACAACATGAGAATACATGTCAGGATCACATACATGGAAGTACAATGTGTAGAGATACATCAAGGACAGAATGGCTGGCAATATCCACTGCTTAATCACACATGTCATATTCCACAGGTCTATATCATATGAGCGAATCACACAAATTGCGAATGCTCATAATATCGAATGTACCGGACCTCAAACTTCCTATTGTGGGGGGCTGTGCCCCCCCCCCCCGCTAAATATATATTCCAACTCTGAGATCGCACTACAGTGAGGAAAGGGCAAATATCCTATTCTTTTCTGTACCTTGATCTCAGAAAAAGCACTTTGAGGTCCGGTACGTTCAATATTATGAGAGTTTGCAATTTGTGTGATTTGCTCATATGATATCGACCCATATTCCATGGTGTGTAAACATTCTAAACATGTCTGCAACTAGAATACTATTGATAGTTAGGTAATTCCTGTATGTGCCATGACTGATACTGCTGTATGATCATAAGGCCAACAGTGGAGTCTATTGTAGTGTGTTCCCAAGGGCCAACCCCCCCCCCATAATTTGTCAAAACAACTGTGCCAAACAAATAGCAGTGTGCGATTACAACCACTATAAAGGGGGAGTCCTATGAGCCCAGGGTGCCACACTGACAACATAAATTCCACCTTTGAGATATTGCATATCCTGTGTATGTGTAACAAATCTGGAGATCATTGACATGTCATTATCACAGTTCTAAGAATGGCTTATTGCCATGATTCCTATTTCCTGTAAGTGTATTCACACATCTGCATCCTGATGTAAAAAAATGGTTACACACCTAATGGAGTGCAGTACTCCTCTGCTGATATGTGCTGATAGTTAATATTTTGCGTACAAGTATTCTGTCTGAGAAAGTCTCATAAAAAACTGGTTCTCCATAACCAGCTGCTTGCATTTTTAACATGCTTCTCATCAGCAAGTGATTGTCTCTTAACCAATCTGTGGTTCTGAAATGCTAATTGCAACCAACACAGCTGATTTGCACTATCATCAGCCAATCCCATGCAACCACAGTACAATATATAAGGCCTTCATTTAGATTATGGGCCCTTTCTGATACATTGTGCTGGACATTACTGGGGTGAGGAGACTACTTCATCGCAGAGGGTAGGTCTGTAGCAGAAGTTTTTATATATATATGGGTGTGCTACAGGCTGCAGCTGCTGCAGCAGGTAATAGACATAGGCAGAGAGTGTGAACACTTTTAAGAACAACAAGCTGTAGGCATAACTGTGGGAGCTATGACAGCCTTGTTGAAGAGGTAGAGCCAGAGTGAGGGTACCCTTTCCAGTCCAATTAAGGCATGTGTTTAAGGTAAGTATGCTAGGCAGCAGAGTACTAGGCCACATGTGTGTTGTGTTCTTGAGGAACATTGGGGATAAATATGACAATATGTCCACCATTTGGGCTACTGCCAGGCCATGTGTTACAGTCTGGTAGTAATTTGGAGCATGTATGAGGGCAATCCTTGTTAGAAACTGGGACTTCAAATGTGTATGTCAGTTGTGCAGCTGTACTAATTGGCATTGTGAATTTGAAAGGATTGTGTGGTGCACTCTGATATTAGTGGCCCTCATTTGCAGTACCCGAGTTGAATTTCACCGTGAATGCATATTAATGCATGATGTGACACTTCATGCACTTATACTTTTGCTATAGGGATATGTGAAGTGTGTTTCTATCTGCAAGCCTGTGGCTTCCATCAGTGAAATGCAGATGTTTCATTTTATATGCATTGCGTGGATAAAGAGTGCATGACTCAGTTATTAATTGCTGGCTTCACAATACTGTAATTCCACTGCTACACACCACTGGATTTGAAACAAGGACTGTGTGTGGCAAAATGCACTGTTTGGAAGGCATTTAACAGACTGAGCTACTGAATCACTGCTACAGCAGTTATATTTGCAAGATATATGCACAAATACAGGCTGTGACATACATTTTCTACATCCATCAGTATGTACATGGCTTATTATGACTGTATTTCTGCACCAGGGTCCCAGTTGAACTTGTATTTTGCCATTAATGCCTTAGCAGGTGTCTTTCTAGATGTTGCTGAAAAAGGGCACATTTACCTGCTATGACAAGCCTCATTTACATCCATTATTATGTTTTTGGATTTCTACTAGTGTACCATTGCACCAGAGTCCAAGGTACACTCCCATTTTTTCCATTACCTTTTAATAAAGTTTGTGTGGTGCGGCACAATGAGCAGCTCCATTGAAACACGTTTAATGACTTTTAACTGGCAATTGCTATGTATTGTTTAAACCAGCTGTTTTAGTTTCATAGGTTCATAGGTTGGTACTAGGCTATCGGTCCTAGGGCCTATACAAGCCTAGCCATAACAATTCCCTGGCTGTTTCTTCCCACAATATTTACTTCCCTGGACCCCTGTCTAGCAGGGTGACTGATGTGATCCCCGGTGTGAATTTCCTTTCTCCCATCCAATAGTCAAGGTTCGTTTTGAAGAGGACCAAAGATGTGCTCTGCTTGACATGTATGGGCAGTCTATTCCAGAGTCTGGGGAGTCTCTGGGTCAGGAACCTATCCCTCCAGCATGTTTTGTTTATTGTGATGACAAGTTTTATATCCCTGGAGCGTGTGGCTCTTAGGGATTGGGATTTCTTTAAGTGGAGCATGTCCAACAGCTCTGGGTTTGACATGGCCTTGTATGATAAGCATAGATCGCCTCTGAGTAGACAATATGCGACAGAGTATAGCTGGAGTTTTTTAAGGAGGTCAGCACAGGGCATCTGCTTTAGACCTGTGATTCTTTTAGTGAGGTATTTCTGCGGCCTTTCCAGTTGTTGCAGATGTCTTGAGAGGTATATACCAAATGGGGCATTGTATTCTATAATGGGTCTTTTTTTTTCAAATATAATTTTTATTTCAATTTTTCTTTAACTACAATGAACAGTACAGTACAAGATGAAAATAAACATAACAATGGAGTTACATAAGATTGAAAAAAACAAATAATGCATACAGATTACAAGGTATATGTGATGATTTACTTTGAGATTTTAAAAAGGCAAGCAGAAAAGAAAAACGGACATTATTTTAAATTGTAATATGCATTAATAAAAGGCAAATATGCCGTGTAATATTGAGTATGACTTAGAATTTATGCAAGATATCTAGCAACTGATCATTAATATTTTTTCAAATTGAATTTTTATTACAGCTTCCAAAAGAAAAAAATTTTGCTTGTTATGAACAGTTAATACATAGTAGAGAAAATAAATAAATAAATAAATACTGGGTCTAATGAGGGATGAGTACAGTGGGACAATGACCTCCTTTTTTCTGGATGAAAATCCCTTAGTGAAGAGGTGTGCCACATAGAAGGATTTCCTGACTGTTGTGGTGATGTAGTTATCAAAGGTGAGACCACTGTTCACCTGTGTCCCTAAGTCTCTTATCACACTTTTGGTGTTTAGTGTACTGCCACCTATGTGGCAATTCACGGGTACATGTTTTTTCCCAAAGGGGATAACTATATATTTCTTGGCATTGAGCTTGAGCCCATGGCTCTGGCACCAAGCATCTATTTCTGTAAGGCCATTTTGTAGAGTATCCACATCATTTGGGGATTCAATAATGGCTCCCAGTTTGCAGTCATCTGCAAACTTTGTTAACCAGAGTCCCTTAGTGTTGGCCTGTATTTCAGAGCAGTAGATGCCAAACAAGAGCGGTCACAGGACTGAACCCTGAGGTACTCCACTTGTCACTTGTCTGGAACTGGATTTGGAGTTAGCTACTTTTACAGTGTGGGTTCCGTCTGTAAGCCAGTTGGCAACCCATTGAGTGATGTAGGGATTAATGCCCAGCTTAGTAAGTTTATCTATGGTTCCAGAATGGGGGATGGTGTCAAAGGCCTTGGCAAGGTCCAGATAGGCTGTGTGGACCACCTTACCCTCGTTCATGGCTCTGGAGACTGATTTGAAGAAGTCAATCAGGTTCAGGAGACAAGATCGGCTTCACGAACCCAAACTGAGTGGGGTCCAGTGTTTGAAGGTTTTCAGTGTCTTTGTTTATAAGTTCCATGATAATACATTCCATGGCCTTGCAGATCAGGCTCGTCAGACAGACTTTTAATTAAGAGTTGTGTGATGTGGCAGGTTAATGCAGTGGTCTGCTGGTGTGATAGTCTTGGGTTTGAAGTATAGGGCAGGTGTTTATTTTGTAAGTATATATTACAATTTTAAAAACACATATAGTAAATATAGCTCTATTTGGCTGAGCTTACCGAAGCTGCACTCATGCTAAAAAAATATAAAGAAAAGAAAAATGGGAGATAGGAAATGGTGAAATGGGGTGCAAGCAAGGAGAAAAACATAGTGAAAGGCAGGTAAGGATGTGCAGGACAGGTGTAGGAAAAAAACATACATATCCATTTTTGTACAGCAACATCTATGCACTTTGACAGAATTTTTACATGACTTTGAACACTCACCCCCTGAGAGAGGGGTGAGGACAACATAACTGCATTGTCAAGCCAATTGGACCAAAATACATGTGTCCAGTGGACATGTGTGTGAAATGGACAGCTATGTATGGGACAATATTTTTTTTTGGGGACAAGTGCCCATTTTTTAAGGTGAGAGTAGCATGTTAGTGGAGGTAGAATGGGTAAGTGAGGATGCATTTGCAGACAGACAAGACAGCAGACAGGAGTGGTGTGTGACACATGAGGGGGGTGAGCATCTTGGATAGGGAGGGTGTTGTGGAATCTAAGTCCCATGTGCCTCTACAAGGCAGCAGTGTAACTCACATCCCCACCCATGGGACTGTCAGAACTGCTCCGTCACTGCCCTGTGGTTAGCAGTGGTGGAGGCTGGACACTGGGGTGAGGCTGCACCACCAGGTTGGCCAGCATGTCCTCAATCCAGTGCATGTGGTGTTCAAACCCACTGTAGACTATTCTGTGCACCAAAACCGGCAGCTCAGCCCAGGTGACAACTCTCCCTGCACCACTGGTCCCAGAGGGGGGGGGGGCTGTCCCTGTCCCATGAGGTAGTACTACCCAACACTGTAGGTAGTGCAGGAGCAGCAGAGGGGGCACCACCAGTCTGGGTCCCAAATGTGCTGGGACCCAGTGCCACAGCCAGAGGAGTCAAGGCAGACGGATCAGCCAGAACCAGCCTACCTTGACATGCTGTGGTAAATGAAGTATAGCAATAAGTTAAGGTTAGTAATAATCAAACCATTGTTAGTATTAACAGAATGGAACATCAAAGTTATTAATCCAAATATAATTTAATGTATATTATGTGTAACACAAGATTAAGTAACCTAACAGTCATTATGTTAACAGCATGCCAGTAAGAATTAAACCATAATGCCAACAAAACAGTTAGTTTAACAAAATATATGTTAAAATTGTATCATAATAAAACATAACAATAATAAATCAAATTTTACCAAAATATAGTTAGTTAAATATGTTAATATTAAATAATAATAATAATAATAATAATAATAATAATAATAATAATAATAATAAATAATAATAAATAAATGAAGATAAAGAGTGGAGAGAAGACACAAAAATTCCATTACTGACAATGCAGATTATATCCCTGAAAACACCGATAATAAATAGTCTACACGTGTGTAGTGTCAATTTTGAGTACAGTGACTACAATTCTCCTATAGCTGATGTAGCATGTCCATACCTCTCAAGCTATTAACATGGGTCAATATGGGCCAAGCAATAACAAATACAGGTACACAACTACACAGAACAGCTTCACATAATGTGGACTTATATAACTACCAAGGTGTTCTGCAAATGGATTTGGTAATACATTGCATTCCAGGTAATCATTTTTCTGGTAGTCCTGTGACAGATGGATTAGGTAGTTTTAATTACATTACAAGAAGGTATGACATTTGAGAGGCATGTTTGCATACAGTACATAACCTACACAGCCGTCATGCCTTAGTTGTCAGGCATGGGAATCGAACCCTACAGCTGTGACTGCAGGGGACATCTGCAAAT
This sequence comes from Protopterus annectens, assembly GCF_019279795.1. Classification (NCBI taxonomy): domain Eukaryota; kingdom Metazoa; phylum Chordata; order Ceratodontiformes; family Protopteridae; genus Protopterus; species Protopterus annectens. The sequence continues at coordinate 1,674,148,347 of NC_056731.1, read as the reverse complement.
AATGTAACAATTGATTGCAGCAACTTAGTACAGACATGCAAGGAATACAGCTGTACTGGAGATATTTAGACAAGTATATTTAGGAAACAAAAAGGGTTGCTTAATACTTTATTGGTATTGCTGATAAGTGTCTGTGAAATCTAAACACAATATCTGCTCATAACATGGGCTACCTCAAATATATACCTTTTGTTCCAGGAGTGGGAGAAAATGAGAGCATTATGTGACTAATATTGGCCTGCAGACAACCTTGAACTATGCTATGAGTTGAGCAATACATGTTATAGGACATTCATTTTGCATTCTAGAACTATTACAATGTTATACTTGACTGCAGTGACAGTAGTGCAGTGCATGAATGGAATACAGTTGTACTGCATATATTGACAGATTTATTTAGGAATCAGCAATATTGCTTAACACTTTATTGGTATTGCTGGTAAATTACTGTGAAGTCTACACACAATATTTGCCCATAGAGAGGCTGCCTCACCCATATACCTTTATTACCTGAAGAAGGAGGAACCCAGAGCATTATGTGGCTGATATTGGCCTGGAGACAGCCTTGGACTGTACTATGAGTAGAGTACTACAGTTTGTATGACATTAGTTTTGCATTCTACAGCTATTACAGTGTTACACTTGACTGCAGCAGCCTTACCATAGACAAGTAATGCATACAGCGCTACTGCAATGGTTATGACAACACAATCCTGCTGTACACCATTTTCCTTACTGTTATTGGCACTGTTTATTGCTGATTGCAATACAGTTGCTATTGTTTATTTATTGCACTACAGTTACAATTCCCTGTTTATTGCACTATAGTTGTACTTGCCCATTTATTGCACTACAGTTTTTAATGTGTAAACTTTATTGCAGTAAATAATTTAGTCTTTCTTGCTTATTGCACTACAGTTGGCATAATAAATCAGTACTTACCACACTCATGGTACATCCTGGCCAGGTGCCCAGAATGGGACTCAACATTGCAAGTCCTCTCAGCTGCAGCTGATGGGAGAAAAGCACACCAGTATGCATATCTGATTTGCAGGCATTCACCTTGCATTTTAGTAAAACAATAGAAAACATACTTACATATTTGTGGGGCATGCCCAGTTCTTGTCTCTTGGACCCAGGTGTCCAAGGTTACTCTCTTTCTCCTTTTCAGGTCATCATAATGGTGGCAACACTGCTCTCTAGTGTGGGGGGATACCAGTAGCACTGGTAAGTTCCCTGGCCAACCAGTCCAAGGCCTCCGCCTTACATTCTGAGCCCTGGAAACTGCCCTGCATCAACTTGGGTTCATAATTCTTTACCAGGTGCCCAACAAAGACCCTGGACTCCTGAAAACCCCATCTTTTCTCTCAAAGGTACACATATTCACCAGGACCACCTGCCATATCAACAGTTGATTAGACTCCAAAAAATGGTGCAGAATTCCCACCTATTGTGCATAATATAGGCTGTTTTCCCACTCTTACAAGTCTTTGAGCAACATTCAAAAAAGTGCCACATCACTTAGTAGCGCGCAAACCAGCTAAGCGGAGCTGAGCAGTGCAAAAATTCGCACAATGAAGGTTTTAGCAAAGCTTATCACCATGCAACATTAGTAGCTGTTAGCATGTTTAAGCAGTACTCAGCACAGGGCAGCAGTGCCATATTTCACAAGGTTGTTTTTAAAAGTAAACATAAAAACTAAATTAAATTACAGACATCTTATGACTGCTATGGACTCAAACTCAGGACCTACTACGCATTAGGCTGCAACTCTACCCATTTAGCTACTTGGATATTATGAACACTAGTATACCTTCACATATAATACTGCTGCACCATGCAAACACGCCTAAACAGATCCACAAATAAATAATTAATCACACACGGTTTCTATTTTTAGATGTTTGACAGGTGTTGGCTATTTATGTATAAGTGCCTCTCAGCTTTGAGCTGCTCTGTGCCATGACACACAAATGGCAAATACAAAATAAATGTAATTATGATAATTAATTACATCTGATTTCTATTTTTAGATGTCTAGCAGGTGTCAGCTGTCTATATATGAGCACAGCTTGGCATTGTTGTGCTCAGTGCTGTGCTGTGCAAATATACAGAAAGGAAAAAAAAATCATAAACATAAAAATATTATACATTTATAAGTCACAACATTTCAACAGTAGTATCGAGCATTACACAGAGCCTCACCTTGTGCATAACATCTGACCAGGCAACCGCAACCACAGGTAGCATCTACACTTCTCCCTACATGGATTCAATATCCCTGTTCCTATGCTCTCCCTCAGCAGCATGCCATCATTAATATGCATGGCACACTGCTGAGGGGGAACCATGGCAGTGTACATGGATACACTCCATATAGGATCTACACAGTGCCTACACAACTTTTTATTAAATCCTGGGGTCAGTTGTTCTATAGTAGCTGGACTTGCAATATGAATCAGTGAAAATATTTATAAAATTATGTTAGGGATATTATTGTAAACATTATGTGATACATAAGAATGAATGTATTTTGTCATTTCTGCTTATCTTATTATCTTTTGTAATATCCTGTTGGTAATTATTGTGAAAAAAGGTACCCAACCCAATTCACCACATTCTACACACACAATGACAGTGGTTCCTTTCTCTCACTGCTAGCTAATGTGGGCAGTATCACATGCATCACTGGCAGTAAACATTTATTTAAACTTTTATAAAGATGTTTGCACAGTGAGCCAGCCACCACTATTTGCATGTTTTCCCTTTTAAGTTTAATAAGAAAATACTCTAACAACAGTTAAATGATAGAAAGCTTGGCATAGAAACCACAAAGGTGGAGAGTAGATTATCAATGACAACTTGTTATACTATTCCCATATGCTTTGCCTTCTAGGTATAGATGGCATAGGACACTCCAAGAGTCTGTATTAAATACCATTACCAATACCAGCCCATGAATGATCTGTATATAAGAACAGGGGGGATATCATTTTACTTGTATGAGTGAATGGCTTTACAATGTGTCATTCTAGTCTGCAAGTTATAATGATATAATGATGGTGTACATACCTCGCTCTTTGCATTGTCCTCCCCTTTTACTACTGCTGGTATCAAAATGCCACAACGTACTGCCTCAAAAACAGTAGCAAATGAATGAAAAGAATATTACATTATAAAAAAAATGATTTAATTTGTCACTTATTGGCTGCATATCATGATAAACATAATGTATGCAGACTGATTTGCTTATCTTTTTACCTTTTATTTAAGGTTGCTGTGGTGAGAACTACTCTCATAGCAATTACAAAAATAAAATATGGTTGCTGGGCTCAATGGGATTTTATGTAGACTCTGCTGGAGGTACATGCTTACTTGACCAGATATGCTTCAGAATGTGTATAGTATCCCATTACACATGATGGCCACTTAGCATTCTCTGCATTACTTCCTTCTGTGCTTCCTTTTCATGAGCATAAATGACTGATTTTCAAGTTTATGAATTTTCATAGGCATGAACATAAAAAACTCAGTTTAAAGACTGTCTTTCTACAGAGAAGTAAAACACATGATACTTTCCATTTCTGGACATTGGCACTGTACCATCTTTATTAATGCAATCAGTCTGAAGGTCCCTGCTCCTTAAGGAAAGGGGAAATTCACCTGCAGCAGCCTTCATTAATCTGAAAATGTTTTCATGCATATTTTAATTTACAGCAGGATTCATGTAAACCAAAGCATACTCCCTTCTGTGCCCTGACAGGAAAATGAGATAAGTGACTACATGAATAAGCAGTAAAGTTAGTCAGATAATGTTACAAGTGCTACTGTAATGAATCCTGCCTCTTATGTCCTGGGGAAATTAAAATAATTAGTTCACTTACTGTATCCACGATCTTAGATTAAGGATTATTTGATTAATACCACCATCGATGTATCACTTCAGTTATATATTTTCCTTCTGCATGTTTTGATATAAAGGGCTGGCAGTTTAGCTGTGGTTATACAAATGGCACCTTCACCCCCATCATCCCTGGTATGTAAGTGTAAGACTGCATTAGCATATACTTCTATATTGTCAGCAAGCTATAGAAAGCAGGGGTACCTTGATATATCTCACTCAACTCTATGGTACATTGCACAAAATGTCAAGCACATCTTATTGCACCCCACTTGATTACCCCAGGTGATATATGTGACACTGAGTTTCCATACTGTATCTTGCATCCTGTACTGTGCAAGGATTGCCAGTGAGGATTTATTTTATTAAATACCACCCTATTCCCCAGTTATTCAGACCATCTGTTGTTCTGTATAAAATATTATGCATGTTGATGGTATATTTATAACCATAAACCTGAAATGTTAATCAGAAGTTCATTGGTGAGGAATAAATTGCATAAATGTATCAAAAGATAAGAAAAAAAGCTCTAAAATGAACCATAGAGTATCCAGAACCCCAACACTTCTGGGAAGCCAATGGCTCCTAACCTCCAATGGAATTTAATTATTTCCTCCAGAGTTACTGTCGCATGTTATTGGCACAGACACACCGTGATGTTACATGTTTGTCCACACCCTCCTCTGACCCACTTTTGACATCATAAAAGGTTGCAGCCTTAGCCCTCACAGCCCTCTTCATTAAGCAGGAGTTAACTGCTCGTGTCTAGCTTAATCTTTAACTTTAACAAGAACCCAGGAAAAGATGACCTTCCCATGGACTGTTAAAAGTGTCTTCCTCCGTTCATGGTTTTCCTTCTGTGGAGAAGAAACATATTTCTACCTCACATTCATGGAAGCAATCACTTTTCTTGTGTAGGAAAGGCCAGAAAAAGGTCCTCTCTCTTTTGATAGTTGTTGCCCTAAATTCTTATATGATGATTATAATCTATTTCACGCTGTTTTCGGTCATGCACTACAACTGCATTGTCATCAGTGTAGCCAGTTAGATCTAACTGATTTTTTATGGAATGGATTGCTTAGGACAATTGTTTTCATTTGTGTATTATAGTCATTACAGGGCAGCTTTACTTCTGATATGACTAAATTTGACAGCGTATAAATAATATGCATTATGTCAGGTGTCTGACCAAGAATAACCCCGTTTTCTTTCTCTAATTACTCACGTCAGTATTTTCAAACATGACACCTAGACATACAATCACAATTCATTTCTTATTGTACGTAACAAAATTAGCATGGACATCTGAGCAGGCAATGAAAATGTTAAATGGATACTTTGACCCTTCTTTGCTGGAAATGTATGATTTTATTTAAGCCACTGAACCACGACCCTCCAAGCTGGTGACACAATATATTGTTGAACTGAAACTGTGACTTTTCTTCAAGTTTGGATGAAGAACTTATAGAAAAATTCTTGAATGGCATTCATACAAAAATTTGCTAGAAAAATAAATTATTGTACTGAATTTAACATTATTAAAGATGATTGCCTTGAACATGGAAAATCCGACAGAAATACTCAGTGGTTTTGGAAGCACAAGGCACATCTTGGAACTACATACAAAATAAGGCAAGCTAGTAAAAAAGTGAAATATTGTTTAACATAAAATCCCTTCCACAAGTCTATAAACTGAGTGCAAGTGCATTTCAAAATAAAAGTAAAAATAAAAATTATCACGAAAAGTATTAAATACATGTAAAGATGAACAAGTACATAGACAGACTAGTTAATTACCAATTTTAATAAGTAGTCAAAGTAAAAATAATTGTTTGTACCTACATTTCTTGATGAAAGAGTGGATATGTTGATAAATGAGTTTCATAGGATCATAGGTACCCTAGATATGGGAACAGGCATACATATATGTGCAAGAACATTTTATGTATTGTTATTTAATATGTTTATAGAATACTACTGTCATGTTTAAACATAGACATATGTGTTTACTTGTATTAAATAAATAATGGCTATAGTATGGTATGAAATTAAAAAATAGCATTTACCATTAGTTGTGCTAAAAAATGAAATCAAGTTTGTGGAGGAGAAAATGGTTACAGAAACAAATATGTGAGCAAATCTCTGCTGAGTGAGAATGTCAAGGCAAAAAGGACCTGACATCCAGGAGGAAGGATTGTGTTGAGGAAAATACAACACTGCCAGGTGCTGAAGTAATCATTTTGCTGGATCAGATTGTCACATCAAAGTGCAAAATTAGACTGTTACTAACCATGCAAAAAGATATTGAAAAGCCTGAGAGACTGCTTCATTAGTCCAAATGGGCATAACAAATGAATAGCTGTGATTGTTTCTGCTGTAAATGGCAGAATGCCTTATGTAATCTTGCAGATTATAAATTAATCATAAAAATGCAGCAAGAACTGAAATATATAAACTCCCTTGCATGGAAGAGATGATGGCTGTCATAGAGCTAGCTGGTGCTTATCAACAGTTATACGATAATGGCTACTTCTTATTCAGAAACGCATTCTGACTGGACAGCCCAATCATTGTTTTTATTATAAATCAAGCATATACAAATGCAAAAAAAAGTCTGGGAAGTGGAAGTATTGTTGAGAAACCAGAGTTTACATTGAGATATACTCAATAATTCATTATAATATCTTATGCAGGTCAATCAAAATATGAGAAAAAAGCAGGGGCATTCCATAAATCTCTGCATTGTTGATAGGGTTGCTCACAGTCAGTCATCAGCTGTCCAGAGATTTCCAGAAAGTCCCTGATTTTTCTCGTATTTTTGCCATTTCCCTTGAATTGTATTGATTTTTTTTAATAAAGCAGTAATGATTTCTATCTGTAAATAATGCTAGAAATTCAACGTTCATTCTTCCTTTTGGTTGCACACAGCACATTAATGCCAAAGCCTGTTCTATTAACTTTTTAACTGACTTAAAAGCTTTATAGACAAAAAGAGCAGAGAGATAATCCAAAGCACATTCTATTTACTTTGTAAGTAATTTTTTCAGTCTTTCTGGAGGAAAAAGAGAAATATAAGTTGACTATATTTATATAAATAAAACAGAGACAATTTAAGTGTTGCAGAGATAACCTCGTCTACAAATCCTTTTAGAAACTGCACTATTGTACTATGGAAGCATGCAAATGTATGTGTCACACATCTGCGGTACATCAATTTTGAACACAGAAAGTACAAGAATACTAGTATCCTTTCATAAAGTAACATAATTTAAGAAAGGTAAGCAATGTAGTTGTCAAATGAGGTACTTCTATAATAGCAATAATCCACTCCTGTGCGTGTTTATAACAGGATTTATCCACATGTGTCTTTGTTTAATCACTAAGGATTCACTTGTGATCAGAGCACACCAACCATGGGTAAAGCCTATAAAGCCCATAGGACAGTTGTGGATTACTGCTAATGAAATTATGATAATTCTAAAAATATATGATAATTATGACAAACGGTGAGGTTTGTTTGTGTATAATGGCTTGCTTCAGTGCCACTTCTGTACTATTTTTCAAAGAACAGTAGAAAATATATGCAAAGTTTGCATGTAGTTGTGCGGTTGAATGATTTTCTGATTATTGGAAAGAGAAACTGATCATCACAGTAAGTTTCATAAACTTGGCTACAGTCTGTGTCTTTGGATTTCTAATGAAGGTAAGAACATTGATGTTTCTAAGTCTTCAGTGTATAATGTTTTGAGAAAGAAGAGGACATTTAATCCCCTCATAACCCAGTTATGCATTTATTTGAAAAAAGATGTGAGAAAGATATTAGGGGAATATGTGACCCTAGAGATTATAGGAGTCATTTTAACATCAGTAAGAATGAATGGGTCTTGTTAAAGCAATTGTCTGATGATCAGTCTATTAGAATAATGAAGCCTGAAAAAGGGAGTGGGGTTGCCATTATGTTATCTGCTGATTAGAGGGGCAAAATCCTTGAGAAATTGCTGTAAATACCTATAGAGCTATATGGCTGAATGAAAGTAATATAGCCTATAGAAGTATTAAGGTCTAGCTCAATGACTGTCCGTGTGAAGAATATATTGATGCTAGACTTTGCAATTTTCTCCATGTTAACCATACATCTGTACCAAGCATTTTTGGCATTTGCAAAGTACAAAAAGACAGTGTAGACCCCCTCCACTGTGGGCTATAGTGGCAGTGGGTGGTTCCAAAACTGAACCTTTTGCTAAATAGATTAACTTTAAGATAAAGGGTATTTTAAAGAAGTATTCAAATATTTTAGCTGATTCGTGGCACCTCCTGAATGATGCTAGTTCAATGGAATATGACAATAAGGTGGTTTTGTCACAGTTGATATTAAAACCCGGTTTACAGTAATTCAACAAGAAATTGGTTTGCAATGGTTCAAGGAAATTTAAATGTTGCAAAGTTATTTTACCTCTAGGAATATATCTGTTTTTGTGAAAGTCATGGAATGTATGTTATCCTTAATTTTATTTGGTTTGAAGGTGAATTTTACCATCATCTTTCAGGGGTGGCTTTGGGAGCATCATGTGCTCTGATTTTTTTCTGATTTGGTATTATTATATTAAGAAACTACCTCTTTACATCTTCTTGGTATAAATATTTAGATAATTTTTAAGATACCTTGATAATAATTTTATTTTATGGAAAGAACCCCCCAAATTACTGTGTGAGTTGTTATGTTTTCTAAACAATTCTACCAATTTATTTTAAGGTTTACAGGAAAATGTTTCTCTGATATGATAGAATCTTTGAATTTGTATGTTAAAAATATCAAAAATCAATGGTTTGTTTCCACCATTTATAGAAAAATACCTTTTCCAGCTTGCATTTGCGTTTCAATAATTGCCATTTGTATGAACAAAAAGTTATCCTGGTCAAATGCCAGATGGTGACTGTCATTGCTTATCTCTGATGATGGAATTTTTGTAATTTATTTGGAAAATCATATTTCCTTATTTTTAGATAGATGGTACCCAATGAAATTGATGACAAATATTAGTAAGTTGGCTTTATCTGTTAGGGATGTTAGATTTGCACCTATTCATAAAACTGCTTTTCCCAGTTGTATAGCATGATAATTACAACAATAATATGTATAGGGCATAAGTATTAGCTTTTTCCAGTAATATTTCTTTAGTAAAAAGTACTGTGCACGAGAATAGGAATATTACTACAACTTTTGAAGATCTGAAGCACCAGCTGGATGAATTTCACTGTATTATTTGTAAACAGAGTAAGAATTTAAAATTGTTTTTTTTTTTTTTCAAAGTTAAAGCAAAGATATTGTTCATTGACCCATGGGGCTGAGTATTGGCTATTGTGTTAGTTGTAATCCATGGCTATATAAGAAGATTTACTTTCCAAAACCAATTGTAACACTAAGACAATTGTTTATATTACTACCTGCATAGCACAGTTATCATTTTGTGCAAGTAAGCTAGAAAAGTGCCTTAAAAAAGATATATGAACATATGTATTGTAATAGAATGTGATGATGAAAATGCATTAAGAAAAGATGACAAAGTCTGTATGCACTTCAATAAGTTTATATTTTTTTTCAATTGATAAAATTGCTCTATAGCAATTTATAGGTAATTGGACAGTAAATTAGAATTGTTGGAACTGATTTGACAATTAAAGCTGAATGCTTGTATGGCCCCAGGGTTAAATTAAAATATTAATATTAATTGTATTTTACAGATGTATGCATTGGAAATTTAATAGATGATGTTCGTGAATGCTATATTTGTACGGTGATATTTAGAGAAATATTTGTATTTATGTTTTATATAATCTACACGGTATGTGACTGCTTTAATCTTATTTAAATAGTAGTTTCATGGGTTTGTTTCATTATGATGAAGACTCCATGAGTAGAGATGAAAGTACTCAATAAACATTTTATTTTGGATGTGACTGCTCTTTCCTGAGTTTTAGCACATTAGTGCTTCTCATCCTTGGCTGCAATAAAGGTTAGGAGACTACAGACTGGGAGTTGATAAATTGGTTCCTGGGGTTCATTCATATAGTGTGCAGATGCATAAATGCATCTTGTGCACATTATTCAGCACTCTGCTAGGGACTACCATGAGGTTTAAGGAATCAAACAGTGGAAAGTCTAGCCTTGCTAGATTTTTCTTTTGTTTTTTACTGATTGGTTTGTCTGTGTGACCTTTTAACTTATTGTTTTAGTTTGTTGGTTGGGATATTTTGCAGACACCCTAATGGTTATGGATATCAGCTGGGTATGAGAGCCCTGTGTTTCTAAAGGTTAGCCAAACATTCCACTTACGCCATGCTGATGATGTCATAGGAAGGCTGAAACACACATGTCCACAGCTAATGGGGTTTGGCTTTATTGGTCTGAGTTTGTCCATAAATATTAAAAAACACAACTGGTGAGCGAAATACTGAGGCAGCGAGTAAAAACAACGAACTTTATTATCGTAAGCGCTTTCGGAAAAGCTAATATTTCTTCTTCATCAGACATCTTGCAAATCAGTTAACACACCTTATATACATTCAGTTAGCTCCAATTAAAATCAATTAAATGGCAAATAAATTATATTAGTTAAATACCATTACAAACTTTTAAACTAATATAATTTATTTGCCATTTAATTGATTTTAATTGGAGCTAACTGAATGTATATAAGGTGTGTTAATTGATTTGCAAGATGTCTGATGAAGAAGTATTAGCTTTTCCGAAAGCGCTTACGATAATAAAGTTCATTGTTTTTACTCGCTGCCTCAGTATTTCGCTCACCAGTTGTGTTTTTTAATAGTTTTTTTGCTTTTGTGTTGTAAATTTGTCCATAAATAGACTTAAAAAGAAAAAAAGTCATAGACATTCAATATTGCCATGTAGCTGAAATGCCTGATGCCCTTAAGGGGTCATTTCCATATATTCCATGTTGCCTCTAATACAAGAGGTTTAAGGAATCACACATTGGAAAGTCTAGCCTTGCTAGATTTTTCTTTTGGTTTTTATTGATTGGTTTGTCTGTGTGACCTTTTTCCTTATTGTTTTAGTTTGTTGGGTGGGATGTTTTGCAGACACTCTAATGGTTATGGATAGCTGAGTATGAGAACCCTGTGTTTCTAAAGGTTAACCAAACATTCCACTTACACCGTGCTGATGATGCCATAAGAAGGCTGAAACATGCATGTCCACAGCTAGTGGTGTTTGGCTTTATTGGCCTAAATTTGTCCATAAATCGACTTAAAAAGAAAAAAAGTTATGGACTTCAGTACTGCCATGTAGCTGAAAACCTGATGTTCTTAAGTGGTCATTTGCATATATCCCTTGCTGCCTTTAATACCAGAGGTTTAAGGAATCACACAGTGGAAAGTCTAACCTTGCACGATTTTTCTTTTGATCTTTAATGATTCATAGACATGACATACAAGTCCATTTTCATTGTTATGACTGGCAAACAGGAGTTCCTGGTAGTGCAATGCTCACTAACCATGACTTTGCCTAGGATGGAAAGGAGTACTGTGTTTTCTGACAAACAGTACAGTGCAGCCATACAAGACAGGTCTGTCTAGGTACAGTATGTATCAGTTTGTATGACCTTAGTTGTAGGGTACTGATGTCTCAATAGAGTGTGATAGTTATGATACATGATAGCTTAGTTTGGCTATACTTAACAGGACAAGGTTTCACAGGGCTAGGAAGGCAGAAGAGCCTACACTTATTGGACAGACGGTGACATATCCTCACAGCTCCCAAGGTTGGCAGGATAAAGGGCAGACCTCTGCATGCCTACAGCTGGGACAGGTGCCATGTATATGCCCACTAGTTTGTGTAGTTAACAGAAGGTTTCATGTTCAACATGAGTAGGGTGGATGGCTGTTCATAGATAACACAACTCATAGACTGTGCTGATAGGGGTTGCAGACATCCACAACAAGTGACCCTCATGGATAACTGCACACCATGTGTAGGGCAGGGTTCCATTGATTTCTACTGATTCAGAAGTATATCTGATATAGACAGATAGACAGCTATCTAGATAGATATGGATATAGGTTCCATACTTTTCACCAACATTTTTTTTTGTTTTCTTTTTTTTTTTCAAAATGATGAAGCTGGTGCAGCTGATCAAAAATTAGATGTTTGTTAGCTTTGTGGATATCAAGGAATTTGCCCTTTCCTCACTGGAGCGTGATCTCAGAGTTGATCTATTTAATTAGTAGTGTGTGTAGAGAGTGCAGAGGGTCTTGCCCCTCTAAAAAAAAAAACATGTTTCTTTATGTGTTATGCTTTGAACTTTTAAGATTTTGATATTTCAAAGAGATGTCATAAACCATATATGTATATATACATATATGAGTATATATATATATATATATATATATATATATATATGGATCTACCTGAGAAGATTGAAAGCTCACAACACCGACAACCATATGGCTGACACCACAAGGGCTCAAGCTCAATGCCAAGAAATGTATAGTTATCCCCTTTGGGAAAAAACATGTATCCATGAATTACCATATAGGTGGCAGTACACTAAACACCGAAAATGTGATAAGAGACCTAGGGACACAGGTGGACAGTGGTCTCACCGTCGATAACCACATCGCCACAACAGTCAGGAAATCCCTCTATGTGGCACACCTCATCACTAAGGGCTTTTCATCCAGAAAAAAGGAGGTCATTGTCCCACTGTACTCATCCCTCATTAGACCCATTATAGAATACAACGCCCTGTTTGGTATGTACCTCTCAAGACATCTGCAACAACTGGAAAGGCCACAGAAATACCTCACTAAAAAAATCACAGGCCTAAAGCAGATGCCCTACACTGACCACCTTAAAAAACTCCAGCTATACTCTGTTGCATATCGTCTACTCAGAGGCGATCTCTGCTTAACATACAAGGCCATGTCAAATCCAGAGCTGTTGGACATGCTACACTTAAATAAATCCCAATCCCTCAGAGCCACACGCTCCAGGGATCTAAACCTTGTCATCACAATAAACAAAACATGCTGGAGGGATAGGTTCCTGACCCAGAGACTCCCCGGACTCTGGAATAGATTGCCCATACATGTCAAGCAGAGTGCCTCTTTGGCCCTCTTCAAAAGGAACCTTGACGATTGGATGGGAGAAAGGAAATTCAGCCCAGGGATCACGTCAGTTGCCCTGTTAGACAGGGGTCCAGGGAAGTAAATAGTGTGGGAAGAAATAGCCAGGGAATTGTTATGGCTAGGCTTGTATAGGCCCTAGGGCTGATAGCCTAGTACCAACCTATGAACCTATGAACCTATGAACATGACCGACAGCAGAAATCTCGACATTGTAAGTTGACCATGAAAAAGGAAAATAAAATTTCCTTTCAACTGCTCCGCCCCCCCACACCACCCCCGTAACTTTAATATACCAACTTCGAGATCACACTACAGTGCAGGAATGGAAATATTTCCATTCTGCACTATAGTGAGATGATGGTTCCACATTATCGGCATTCCGAATGTCGGTCATATGGTGTCGGCCATATGGTTGGCGGCATTCTGGACTGTCTGCAATGTCAGGTAGACCTACATAGATATATATATATATATATATATATATATATATATAGAGAGAGAGAGAGAGAGAGAGAGACAGAGACAGAGATATTGTGTGTGTGTGTGTTTGTGTGTGTGTGTGTGTGTGTGTGTGTGTGTGTGTGTGTGTGTGTGTGTGTGTGCGCGAGTGTGTTCTGCTACTTTTGATAAGAGGTGTTTTAGTTGACAGCTATTTAGTTGTCACATTTTGGTTGACTAAACAGGTGGTAGAGAGAAAAATAGCAGATTGGAAGATTCTCAGGGTTGGCAAATTTGTCCTTTCCTCAATAACTGTCCAATTGTGGAGTTTGTATAGATAATTAGCAATGGGTATGGGGGGGCCCCTGCAAAAAATTATGTTTTTTTTGTTTTTTGTTTAAAAGTTTTTACATGCATCGAGATTCATTTTCAATGCACATGCAGTAGCATGTTGACATACATAATGTCATTCCTTTGATGTCAACATTAAGCAGATTGACAATAGTGACGTTTGATGAAGTTAAATATATATATATATATATATATATATATATATATATATATATATATATATTTCAGTATTTATATCATCTATATACCTATATATCTAACTGTATATATACATATATGAGTATATATATATATATATATATATATATATATATATATATATATATATATATATATATATATATATATATATATATATATATATATATATATATATATATATATATATATATATATATATATATATAAATGTGTATGTGTGTGTGCATCTATTGTTTTCATAAAGATTTATAAGTTACATAATAAATACCTGCAGGCAGACAATGTAGGCCAGCAGAGCGCCAATCAATAGTAAGACTGGACCTCTAATACAGTAGTTTCCAGAAGTTTTGCCCAGACAGATACTCACCTATATATGGCACCAGTGATATACATCATCAGTTGGAGTACATGGGGAAGGGGGGTGTTGTTTTGTAGATCTGGACTGCATTGTGCTGATAGGGGCTGTATGAACATGCATTCACAACAGCTTCAGGTAGCAGGCAGGCATACTGATAATGTACTTCCAAGTCTGCTGATAGGGATTGTATGTGCAGACATTCACAGCAGCTTCAGGTAGCAGGCAGGCATACTGATAATGTACTTCCAAGTGTGCTGATAGGGATTGTATGTGCAGACATTCACAACAGCTTCAGGTAGCAGGCAGACATACTGATAATGTACTTCCAAGTACTGTTAATATAGGACTTCAAAGTAAAAAACAAAAAGAAGCTCCAACAACCAAGGCGGTCTGAATAAAAGCAGTTTTAATTCACACAGTAAGCGCTTTCAAACACAAGGTTCTTTGTCAGACTGAATAAAAGAACATCATGCAATTCAAGTTAATGTACTATTACACAGCCAATAGAAACAATGTATTAATCATCTAGGTAAATCTCTAGATTTCAAGGCCATCCTTAAAGAGACCCTGTGATTTAACCCAGGCTTCATATCTGCACACAACTTACAAATCCAATATAGTTCCCTTTCTTCAGTAAAATTAACAAAATCACTACCTCTTAGTCCTTTGTACACAATTTCTACCACCTTAAACTTAAAGAAGTGAGAAGAACCTGATTCAAAAACATGCTTAGCTAGGGCATTTGTTAAATCAGCCCTTTTTATAGCATATTTATGCTCACAAACACGTTCATAGAGCATTCTTTTTGACTTCCCTAAGTAGAAACTTTCACATACCGTACATGTAGCTAGATAAATAATATTTCTAGTTCTACAGTGTGCATAGAGATTAAACATAAACTTCTGTCTAGATATAGGGTGTATAAAGACATTGGCTGTATCACTAGAGGGACAGTGTCTACAATTCCCACTGGGTAGAGTGCCAACAATCTGATCTTTAACAGGCAACTCTATATGCATCAATTGAGAATCCCTATAGCATAGCCTACGTTTAAGGGATTTCTTATTTTTATAAGTAAAGTTATGTTTAACACCCACTATGTCTCTAATCCTATCATCTGTAGTTAGGATGCCCCAGTTTGCATCCACTACATGTCTAACCCTCCTAAAATCACTAGCATAGAGTAGAACCAATGGCATAGAATCAGGTTTCCTAGTAGCAGAGTTGCGATCATCTACTGTCCCATCTGAGAAATAGGGAAGGGCCGAAATCGACCTCAAAACCTTTGTATCATCCCTCATAGTGCTGATGTCAATTATACTATAGACCCTAGAGGCAAAATCAGTAGACAGTTTAAAGCTATCTAAAGCCATCTTCTGTATTATTTAGACAGGAAATCCTCATCCCTTGAGTTCTCATGTTATTCCTATATACATGGGATGGATGCATACTATCACACTTCAGAATATTGTTTCTTCTACAGGACTTTCTGTATAGTCTAATTACAGTCACCCTCTATGTTTTTCATCACTTGCACATCAAGAAAATTGATTTGTGTAGATGAAACATGACAAGTAAACTTTACAAATGATGTGGTAGTGTGTAGATAAAACAAACACTAGGAACTGCATCTCAGTCCCTCCCAAAACAAGACCACATTGTCTACAAACCTCCACAACAGCAAGGTCTTGTATATACTCTTAAGAACAAATTGTTCTTCCCACTGAGCTAATACCATGTTGGCATAGCTATTGGCACAAGAAGTGCCCATAGCTACGCCAACTTTCTGTAGATAGCATCCATCCTGAAACATAAAGATGTTCTCAAGGACAACTTCAAGAAAAAGACATATAAGATCAATTTGCTTAACACTGTAATCACTATAGTTAAGAATTATTTTATCATGTTAATACCATCCAAACTGGGGATACAAGTGGACAAAGATTCAACATCCAATGTGACTATAAGGCAATTGTTCAAATCAGAGGCATTAGCCTGTATAAACTGATATAAGTCCCTAAGAAAATGCTTAGTATCATTAAGCACTGTAGCGACTTTACTAAGAATTGGGCACAGCTGCTTGTCAATATAAATTGAAAAGGGCACTGTTAGCCATTTCCCACCTGAGACAATAGGCCTAAGAGGTGATGAAACAGGGTTTTTGTGCACCTTAGGAAGACCCTGAAAAATGGGTATTACAGGGTGTTCAGCATTTAAATACTGTGCTAATTGCTCCGTAATAAGAAAACTGTCAAGACAGTCATGAACTGTAAAGAAAGTAGAACATTGTATATCCCATATATAGTCGTGGTCGACTTTATCATACACATAAGAGTCATTAAGCATAGAAAAAACAGAATTAGCATAAAATTCATGACCCAGTATTACCGTAGCTGCACCTTTGTCTGCTTTCTTAATGATAATATCATCATTTTGTAAGGTTCGTAAAGCAGCCTTTTCTTCCCTAGTTAAATTATAGAAGTCATGCCCTGCTACATTAACAGAGCCAGAGGATGGGCCAGATAGTAAAGTAAATAATTCACTTTCACATTTCTTGCCAATAATAATACTGGATCAATAGGTGGTTGAAACACACTAGGCTTTTTAAAAAGCGAAGCACTGCTCACAGTTTCACTGTCGTTAAAATACATTTTAAGAGAAACATTTCTAATAAACATTTTCAGACTAACAACAACTTCTAAAAGTCAGACTTCTCAGCTGGTACAAAAGTTAGTCCTCTTTCAAGTAGCGTAATTTCAGCTAGAGACAGTACCTTGTTAGACAAGTTAATAATCAGGGACCCTCCACCATATTCCACATCCGTGTCAAATTCTGACCTGGCATCTCTTCGAAGTGCTGCCGGCTTCTTTTTCTCCCTCTGCTTGGACTCCTTCCCCTCTTCTGTTCTCCCATTTTCACTTGTTTTATTGGTAGGGGAAGTTTGAGATCCCCAAAAACCTGCTGTGGTGTAGCAGCCTTCCTTCTAACATCTTGCTGCTGTAGAACAGAGCCAGCATCAGCTGACTCAGCTAACATAACAGGCCTTTGCTGTTGCGTAGGAATCTGATCACTAATTAAAGCTACAGGAGGCAAAATTAAACTAGCAGTTAATTGAGGTGCTTGTGCAAGGGGGATCTCTTGGATCAGTTGATCCAAAAGGCTAGGATGACAGGGAAGGTCCCAGCTGTGTAAGCATCACTCCACTACCTGTTTAATAATTGCCAGCTCATGTATATTATGGATAGGTGTGGCTAAATATTCCTCTTATGTCCTTCACAGCGGCAAGTGAATGGTCCATGAACCAGGAGGCCCATGGCTGTCGCCTGGGGAGGTTGCGATGTGAGGCAGGTTAGTAATACTCTTGCATGTACTGTCATAGGAAATAAATCTAAAAGTATTAGTAAATTAATTGCCAGTATAAAACTTGTATTTTTTAAGGCAAGTACTGCATACACCGGCGAATATTGCAGGAAGAGTCTCATATAGTTTGTATATAAATAAAAGCATAATAGCCTGACAATAAAGGTCTAAATTTTAATTGCTGGACTGCATGTGTATACTCTGGTATCATATGGTAATGTAGATTTGCAATCACTTAATAGTACTGTTGTATTAAGCACTGTTATCCACACTGTGCAACATAAATAGAATATGTAGTAATGTATGTATATGACTGGTGTAATCCCCAGAGGTAACTCAGTACAACTGAGAGACACATAGACAGAAAACAGAGAAAAGGCAGACAACAAAATCCAAATACCATATGCAACTGAGACGTGAACTATTGTATTTTTAGCACACACAGCCATGGTTCAAATTCTGGGAGTGGTAGTAGTCTGCATACAGAATCATACCCCACAGCTGTACAGATATGCCTAGAATGTCCAGTAAATTGTCTCAAATCTGCTGCCTGTCATCCTGTCCCCCTGGGAAATTAGTGGGATGATCCCACATGTATAGGCAGCAAACAGGAAATACAACTGATTGTCACACATCTATGAGAACAAAGCTGGCACACTGGCAACTCCACAAAATCTTATGAGAGTAATATGCCACGTATGTCCCATTTACACCCCCATGTTGTCAAGTTGTGACCAGAGTGTGTACAGTAACGGAGTGAGATGTATGTGCGTAATAGTAATGTGGAATCTGGTACTGTGTGTGGCAACATTCAGGTAGTGCTAACAAACATTACTCCCACAGGTCTGGCAGATATGAACATTGTGCCCAGAAATAAAAGAATGATACCTGTACTGGTACTGTTTACTTTGGTATTGTATGGCATTGTGACTTATGCAGTTGCTCTGAATAATAAGGTATTACTCATCACTGTCACACACACTGTGCTACATAATATAACTGTCTAGGAAATCCTGTATAAGAGTGTTGTAATACAAGGTCAGTATGTAAAACCACAGGAGAATTATAAAACAGAAAGCAAATAGAAGATATACAGCAATATCTATATAGTACACAGCACTGTGATGGACAGTGTTAGTTTTAGCAGACACAGCCATGGTCTGAAACCTGGAAGTAGAAGTAGGCTGCATACAGAACCTTACCGCACAACTGAACAGATAAGTCCAGAATGTCCAGTATATGGGCTCATATCTGCTGCCTGTCACCCTGTCCCCCTGGGAAGTCAGTTAGATGCTCCCAGATATTTAGGCAGCAAACAGGAAATACAACTGATTGTCACACATCTATGAGAACAAACCTGTCACTCTAGCAACTCCTGAAACTGTTATGAGAGTAATAAGCCAAGTATGTCCTATCTACACCCCCATGTTGTCACGCTGTGACCAGAGTGTGTACAGTAACAGAGTGAGATGTATGTGCATAATAGTAATGTGGAATCTGGTACTTTGTGTGGCAACATTCAGGTAGTGCCAACAAACATTGCTCCCACAGGTACGTTGGATACAAACACTGTGTCGAGAAATAAAAGCTTGATACCCTGTACTGGTACTGTTTTCTCTGGTATTGTATGGAATTGTGAGTGTTGCAGTTGCTCTGAATAATAAGGTATCACTGATCACTATCCCCCACTCTGTGCTACATAATATAACTGTGTAGGAAATCCTGTATAAGAGTGTTGTAAGTCAGTAAAGGTTGAAGAAGGCAATAGTCTAGATATGTCCTGGCTCACCTGCATGTAGTCAAGACATGGCCAGAGTCTGTGCAAAAAGAGACAGACAGGTATGTGCAAAACATCAGCCTTGAATCTGGGAGTATGTGTAGAAACAGTTAGTGTTAACAAACATTTCCTCCACAGGAATACCAGGTAAGAGGTGTATACTGCAGGTAAAACCAGTTCATGTATAAAGATGATGATAGCCATATCACTGTCCAAACTAAGGCAATAGGGTAGTGTAGTAATACTTGTAAGGTACAGATAACAGCATTGACTAGGAAAGTAATGCGAACTTTAAGAATATATTAGCTGTTAATTGACATTTTTCTCTCTCCCCACCATATCTCCAAAATACACTACATACCCACCTCAACTGGTATGTGATGACTCAAGTGTTATGTTGGAACATATGTCCTATTGATTGATAATTATATAAATCAGTTTCTCTGCATGTGCTATGTTGAAATGCTCTAACATTGTTGGCATGATGCCATCAACATACCTGCATGCTGTTATTACCACTGTGGTCCCATATATGCATGTGTTCCGTTTGCTATGCAACTGTTCCATATCTGGTGTCTGGGTAAATGGGAATATCTATGCATGCTGTTATACCTAACCCTGGAATGTGTTGACTATTACTAACCCACGTAGGTTGATACACCATAAACACCATAGCACATATGGGAATGTGGGTCCCAGCAGACCCACCTGTCCCACCTCAGCTGGCCATGGCACCGGGCTTCAGCATGTCTGGGGTCCAACCCGGGACCTCCTTGTCCGTTGGTCATGCACCACCTTCGGGTGGAACTGCCTCAGGGGATGGGGCTCACCGCTCCTGGGAGCGGGCATGGACAGGAAGCTGTCACCTGTTGCCAGGTCTGGGTCGAGGTGCGTAGAGAGCGAGATCAGCAGTTTGGAGATCTTCTACTCCAGCTCGAGGGCTGCATGTCACGACTAGAGGGTTGGCCTGGCTGTCTGGCTCAGCCCCCAGCACAGCCACTTTCGGGGCTGTGAAGGTGCAGTGGTGACTGCCCATGGGTGGGGATCTCAGTCCCGCTGCTTCCACTAGGGGGCTCATGGGCTTCCGATTTCCCAACACTCCTCCCCATCAAGGCGTTTATCCCCCACATGTGTCATATATCACTCCTGTATGCATTGTGTTTGTCTTGTCTGTTAACCTACACAACCTACCTCCCCCAATATACCTACTATCCCTCCCCAACATCCCACTCTCACCTGAAAAAAAAAGGCAACCTGTTCCCCACAAAAAAATATTGCCCTATACGTAGCTGTCCATTTCACACATGTGTCCACTGGACACATGTAATCTGGTCTAATTGGATCACAACATATTATTGTTGTCCTCACCCCTTTCTCAGGGGTTTGAGTGTCCAAACCTACCTCCAAATTCAGTGTATATGCACAGCTGTTGCTGTAGAAGAAATGGGCAGTTATGGACCTTCCCTACACACTCCTGCACATCCTTAGCTATTTTCCCCACTGTCTTTCCCTCTTTGTCCCCCTTTTTCACCACTTTCCTATCAACCCTTTTTTCTTTTCTTTTAAAGAAATTAGCGCGGTGGTAAATGGGAGTAAGCACTTTTAAGCAGCAGTAAGCCGGTTTAACTTTGTTTGCGTGGGGGAAAGCAATGCCTACATAGGTTAAGCAATTTAGAAGCTAAATGAGTATAAGAAACTGTAACCAGAAGTTAGCAGTGCTTACCTTTGCACAAACCCTTGCAAACCCACTTACAACTGCTTAATAGTGCCTTAATCATTCTGTAGCCAACGGCCCATGTTCTGCCCAGCAACAAAGTAAACAGCCTCTGCAAGGCTCAAACACAGGACCCTGCATGCCATAGCCAAAGTGATTTACCACTAAGCCATGTTAGTTATACATAACTCTGATGTTTTCACAAACATATCATCAAGCCCAGTCATTCAAAAGTACAGGAGAAGTAACTAAATAGGTAGATGTATGTTTGTGTGTGTGTGTGTGTGTATATATATATATATATATATATATATATATATATATATATATATATATATATATTTATATCTAAATAGATATATACATATCTATATATATGTAGATATAGTTATATATATATGTATAGAAATATATAAACACACACGTATATATTAACATATATACATACATATGCATACATCTATAGATACATATGTCTACATCTATGTCTATATATATACAGCAATAAATATATGTAAGCATAAATATATATCTATATAGGTATATACAGACATACATCTGTAGATAAAAATGAGAACCTAATAAAAACATATATGTCCACATGCACCATTAATGGGGTTGAGGGAGCCCAAACAACATACATCTTGTACATATAGATATTCCCCCCTGCAGCCAAACACAACTGCCCTGCAATATACTACCAACTGTTGCAGATCCCATAACCAGGACCTGACACAACATGGGCACAAGGTGTTAACAGTACTCCAACCCACCTGTATGATGTCAGGCTGGTATCAGTAACATATCATGCAATACAGTCTGGCTACCATAGGGAATGTACAATGTGGAAGCAATCAGCATCCCTAGGATACATATACACAGACACATATATTCAGATACAGATATACACACACACACACATATATATATATATATATATATATATATATATATATATATATATATACATGTGTGTGTAACTACACATACACACACATGATATGTATAGGAAGATACATATGTAGAAGGTGCACACAATACAGAACAGCCACTATGCCTACAGTTACCACCTTACCAACTGGACACTGTATGAGCCACCCATACAAATGACAATTATTGCCTGCAACATACGCCACATAGAGGTCAAAGAATATAACACCACACACAGGTTTGCATACATGGGAAAGCTTTATTTGTGTACTATTACAGTTGTATATACCATGTCATATAGCTGTTTAGATACTGACATACATATAAACAGAGTAATGCAACTGTGAACCAGTTACATTAATACAGTAGTCTGGAAAGGTTTACATATGTTGCTGTCCAGGCTGAAGCCTTCAAGTAGTACAATAGTAAAGACAGACTGGGCCACAGGATACCAATTAATCAACAGTAAATAATGCAGATGTATAGTCCGACAGCCTCTATCTATACTCTGTACACAATTCCAAGTGGGTAAAGACCTCAGGTGACACAATGGGATGTATCTGTTACATAACAAGACATAACTGACACCATCACAATCACACTGAAAAACAGAACAGTCTGTATGGCAGGAGGCAGTAGGCCTGCATTTACCCAAGGTGAATTGTATGGTAATGTACATCAGGATACCTTAAGGCAGCTTACCCCTACTACCCCCACATGTTGTAACAGTCTAGGTTAGTTATGGCGCATTCCCCCAGACTCAGTAATACAGGGCCATATACCACTGTTACATACACTGGCCTCTGGAGTGCATAAGGACACACATGTGTTATGTAGGTGAAACCCACACATAAATAGACCCAACCCCACAGTATGTGTGGGCGACACAACAGCAGTGGACTGATGGCAGGAATGGCAGCATGACATACTCACAGCCCACTACATGACAACCCCTGACAGCATGTCATATGTACAAAGCCTGGTATGTAGGTGGAGGACAGAGGCTGGAACACAGTCCCATATATGTAAAACTGTTGTCATACATGAAACAAGTTGCTGGTGTTATAGGACAGTCTGCAACATACCCTTAGTCGGGAATATGAAATTAGAAACAGAAATGGATGTAGCCATGTACTGATAGCACTCAACACACGCACACTGCCAGTGATACATCTGACACAAGACCTGTGTGGTCGACAGACAAAACATAATAGGCACACCTCTGGCCATCAAGAGGATAGGCCCACAGTTGAGAGCTATGCAGACAGACTACATTTCAAGTTAAGCTAGTAGGTACACACAAACCCTATAATACCAGTGCTATACAATGCAGACAACAACACTACTCACACTCTCTCTGTAGTTCTGGAACGTCCTACAAATATGTAGCTGGCCTGAGTGTGCAGGTTCTCTTGTAAGAGGTATTGCTACCTGCTATCTGTAAATCTGCTGGCAACACACAGGAAGGATGTCCATTATACAGGAAAGGTAAATGGACCACACCCACATGATGTAGGGATTTATAGTAGTTGGTTGCCATGACAGTAGTAATTGGAAGTACTACACAGCATACTGCATGCAGGTAGCAAGTGGAGGACACTGAATGGTGGAAAGGCCATCACCCAATCATGTGCTTCACCTACAAAAACCCAGGACCCTGTACACTATAGTCACAACACTTAACCACTAAGCCATGATCACTGTGAAGACAGCTGTTGTTTTACCAATATATCTGTCAAGACACATATTGAGTAGTATTGAACAATTGCCTTTACTTCCACAATTTTGTAGTACTTGTTATTAATATGACTGTTGCATCACATATGTTGTTTTATCATAATGTACAAATGTACACATAGCAGATACATATGGTGTGATACATCTGGGAGGGTATACACAACTGTGAGGTTTTTCACATGACAAGAATATGGATATATACATATAATAGGTCGATATATGTCTACTTGTACATACACATTTATACTCATACATATATCTGTATACACATCTGTATAGTGCAACATATATATGGCCATGTGTACATCTCTTCGTATGGATATATATATATATATATATATATATATATATATATATATATATATATATGTATATGTTTATATATATATATATATATATATATATATATATATATATATGTGTGTGTGTATATAGATATATGTATATATAGCTATATATGTATGCACATCCTATGTGTACAGATATGCCTGTTTATGTGGATATATATGTAGATATGAACCAAGTAAAAAAGCACTACTGTTGCGAGTCCAAAATCTTCTTTAATAAATCACAGAAATTAAGTACTTTCGTCAATCTGATTTGACTTCATCAGAATTCACTAAAACAACTTTAAAAACCACTTTTATACAAATGACTTGTCTGTGATTGGTTGAATCATCACAATAGTTAATAACAGTTAAAACAATTGTTATTCAAAGGTGTTAAACAGTGCCCTAAATTAATTCTTGATATAGTCAATTTGGAAGCCAGGGGTGGAGATTGACAAAACTTATTGTATAAGAAAGAATTATTATGGCAATTGAGGTTAGCAGCAAATTTTCCCCCTGGTTTGAATGACCATTTAAACTTGGCCCCTATTTTAAAAAGAAAAAGCAGAACACATTTAAGTATTTTTCTGTAGAAACAGTATTTTCATTTTTTCACCTGTTTTTGCTGCTTTCATTTGTGTTTATATTTTTGGAATAATTCTTTATAAATCAAAGAATGTAATGAGGGTAATAGAGAGTTGAAAAATATAAAATTTCATTTATTTGGTTTGCTTTAATTTAGGGCACTGTTTAACACCTTTGAATAACAATTGTTTTAACTGTTCTTAATTATTGTGATGATTCAACCAATCACAAGCAAGTCATTTGTATAAAAGTGGTTTTTAAAGTTGTTTTAGTGAATTCTGATGAAATCAAGTCAGATTGATGAAAGCACTTAATTTCTGTGATTTATTAAAGAAGATTTTGGACTCGCAACAGTAGTGCTTTTTTACTTGGTTCATTTGTTCTTGTTGAGCACTATTGCACCATATATCTTTGGTTCATATATGTAGATATCTATAACTATATGTGCATACATATCTATTCTGATATACCTATTGCTGTCAATATAAATGTAGATATCCATACGTATATGTGCAGATGTGTCTATCTGTATATGTGTAGACATATATTGCTCTGTATATGTATATATCTGAGTGTTTATATGTGTGTATATATATATATATATATATATATATATATATATATATATATGTGTGTGTGTGTGTGTACACATGCATATCCCTATATGTATGTCGATATGTCTTTGTGTATATATCTATATAGATATATGGATAATTATATATACATATATGTTCATCATATGTCCTGAAAATGGAGTGGAGCCCTACCTCAGCCCCAGTAGTCCCAAACTCTTAGTGCAAGGGGATGTCAGGTATGTATTGTAGGTATATTTGTAGACTATTGCTACTGTAATAGGGATTGTCTTCACAGACTTATTGTGTGTGGGAGGTCACATCTGCTTTTAACATGTGCTCCATTGGCTACTGACAGACATCCCAAATACATCATAGTACAGTACCACTGCTAGCACAGTAATGATCCTGTGGACTACAGCAGAGAAATGGCCAATATATGTGGACAGTCTGACACACTGGTCAGTCCAGAGGTATACACAGAACCCCTTAGTGCAAGACATGTGGACCAAGCCTGACAATGTGGATGTTAACAGCCATGTAGATGGGTATATCACATACATATTGGTATACATTTGCCCCCATAGGTTATGCATTCACACATCCCTGTCTGTCCTGACACATAATAACCAGTGGTGCAGAGGTGCCATGGCCACATACTACCCACTAGTTAGTGACATATATCTGTACAGAATTGCACTGCTTTTTCTGACATACATGACTGTTATGGTGGCCCAGCAACAGTACATCTGGCAAGAATCTGGATATAACATCTCAGTGGGTAAGTACACTAAGCTGCTAGGCATGTAACAAAGCACTGTGCAGGCTACAGGCAGACAGCCACAACACTGGCCTGCATTTCTTATGGGGGAATGCACATACCTGCATAAATAGCAGGCTCTACAGGCATGTCACAGCACAGAGTACCAGACACCTGTGTGAAAGTGCATAACCATAACCGATCTGAACACAGCCACAGCCACACATGGTAAGCTACCGCAATATTACAGTATATGCACTATCTGATCAACACCATCCTCATATGTGCCACTCACACACTAACCCTACATATACTGGGCCACTACACAGTGTAGTCCGATGCCTGTCTGTGGTATGGAACATGTGTGTGTTTGGCCCTACAAACATGTAATCTGATAGGGTAACATACAGTGGAGCAGCATGTAACATTAGATAGAACAGGACCAAGAACAATGACATCTACCACAGTCTGTACATAGGTCAAGGTACATATTCACAATACACACACACTGTCGACAATCACCATAAATACACAGACCTCAGTACTGTACACACAACCACAGAATGCCCAGGTTATGTCCTCAAATATAACCCCTACTATACATAACATGTGTAGCAGTCTGATATCTCACTGGCTTGTTATCAGATATGATGTCAATAAATATGGTGTGCAGACCATATGTACCTCTTACTGCATGACATATGTACAAAGGTTGACAGAGTTGTTGCTGGAGGCACAAACACGGGGCCAATATTGACATGTTGCTGTGATAATCTCATACATTTACTGCTGTAACAGGGTCTGTTGCAACAGATGTCCTATGAGGGATATGAAGTCAGTAACTCTCATGGCTGTCACCATGTACTGACTGCAATCCTCACACTATGCCTCTGCAGTTCACAGATAGGTGGTCTGTGGGTAACACAAGAAACAAAAGGCATCACACACTGCCCAGTCTGCAGATGACCCTACAGATGGGGGTTTCCTCATAAACATAGCACTGACATGACAGGTATTAAAACATGTAGGGTAGCCATATCCACACACACCCTGTTAAACCAACAGTACTCCAAATGCAGTATAGCAGCACTTACATTCTGTAGTCATGTCAGGCACATCTCCCTCCTCTATGTTGGCCTGTTTCCACAGTGTATGTTGTTAGAGGTAAACCCCCAATCTATCTGTGATGCTGTTTGCCAAACAACAGCTCTAGTCCTGCTCACAGTGAATGAAAAGGCTCAACACCAACATGATTTTCCTAGATATTGGAGTGTGTTTCCATGCAATTGGGTATGGGAATGTTGCCACAGCTGTTCCACATGCAATCAGCTAGAGGAGGGCTGAAAGTCGTGCAGAGGCCATCAACTGATCATGAGCATCACTTACAATACACATGCTGCTGCCTAAGCAAAGCAGGTGTAAGTCTTTACATCCACCAGAGAGGGAGTGAGAGAGGCAGACAGAGGCAAAGATAAGCCAGGGAGGGGTGGGAGAGTAAAACTTAAGTATGTTTGTGTCACACACCTACCAGTACAGGGTATCAAACCCCTGACTGACTATGTATTATTATCACATGTCTATGCAGTTATTGGATACACCACATAGGCTACATGTTGATGAGCCCTCCAAACGTATGTGCAATTGTAAGTGACATCTGCAACAGTGATATGGTAGCTATATGGTTGGTGTAGTAGACGTGCCTGTCCGCATGAACAGGTGTCAGCATCAGCACAGCCACACTCTCTCAGAGACCCACAGACATTAACACACTTGACAGGGTCAGGAATACAACTCCTCCCTAGTTAGATTGACACAATACAGTACTGTGCAGGTATCACATGCACCACACGGGTTATCTGGAGGTTATATGGGCAAAGGGAATGTGGAGGTGTCTGACATCAGATAGTATGCTTCAGTATGCCAATGGGGGCTGTAGTGAGTGACAATGTAGTCATAGGCATTATACACCACGCACACAGACACAGGGTGCCAGTACTGACATGCATGGGTGCATTGCTTCACGGATGTTTAGTGGTCGACTGTGCCAGATGGCTATACAAGGCTAGGTGATGGGTATACCTTGGCATCAGGCCACATGACATTGGTCTGCAGTGTGGCTCAGGGATGTAGTGTCTGGATTGGCCCACACAGGTGGGTATTGTATTCCCCATCCAGTCACCTGGGTAACTATTGTGTGTGGCCAATGCTGTGCATTGCTTGCCATGTATGTGTTCCTTAGTCCATGATATGGATTATGTCTAGGATGTGCACACATCCCACATGCATGTACAGTGACATGTGGAACTGTACCTGGGGTGTCTGGCCCATGTTGTGTACACAGACTGTTATCATCAGATGTGCCAGTCCTGGCATCATGTGGCGGGAACTGGTAATGGACAGCAGATTGACCCTGCACCTACATTGATAGCATGATACAGGTATTCTCTGGTGTCAGTGGCATCTGTCCATGCAGGGCATGTGTTTAAGGCATGGTATGTCCTTTGTGGGTCACATTTGATGGCACCACAAATGTTACAGGTGACCAGTGGGGAACATAGGGAAGTGCACTGTCTGCATGTATGTGCCTATTGGACTGATGGACAGGGTGCCATGCCCTCTGTAGCCCACTGCAATCACACCATGGTTACTGTCAGTGGGCAATATGCGGGG
The DNA here is from genome assembly GCF_019279795.1 of Protopterus annectens. Taxonomy (NCBI): domain Eukaryota; kingdom Metazoa; phylum Chordata; order Ceratodontiformes; family Protopteridae; genus Protopterus; species Protopterus annectens. The sequence goes on along the minus strand of NC_056731.1, from coordinate 1,674,119,520 downwards.
TACTACCAACATAGCAGTTGTTGCCTAGGCAAGTGTGTGTATGTATGAGACATGGGTAGAGAGTGTTCACTGGGTAATACAAGGGTTGCTAACTTTGTTTGCCAGGCCTTGATGTCACATATAGGGTATGGATTTGCACCCCAGCCTCTCAGCTATTTCACATCTGTTATCCCTGTAAGGTGGACATTGTAACATATACTAGGACCACCATATAAGAAATTTGCAAAACCCGCTCCACAAAGAATCCAGTTTTTACACACTCACAGCCACCTCCACACAGGATACGAATGATGAACACAGACACACACACACACACACACACACACACACACACACACACACACACACACACACACACACACACCTGCTATGTCTGGGATTAGAGCTTCTACCTAATTAGTTTATTGCACTACAGCACTACGCAGTTATAGGGCACAAAACAGAGATTACAGGAGTACTTCTTCCCCAAAGGTGTATTTCACAATGAATGACATCAGCAAGCTTGCCAAAGTAGGGCATTTGAATTGTAGTGAGTGTGACTAGCCTAAAAAACATTGCTCCCTACACAGACACATACAAACATTCACACTTGCCCCTACCAGAGTTCTATATTACACTACAGCATTACACTGTTATAGGACACACCATGGAGATTACTTGAGTACTCCCACCCCAAAGGTGTATTTCACAGTGAATGACATCGGCAGGCTTGCCAAAGTAGGGCATTTGAATTGTGAGTGTGACTAGCATAAAAAACATTGCTCCCTACATAGAAACATCTTCATCTGCCATGTGTTAGAAACACACACACAAACATCCACACCTGCCATGTGTGGGAACAGAATCCTTGCCAGCATTCTATATCACTCTACAGCATTACACTGTTATAAGACATGCCACAGAGATTACTGGAGTACTTCCCCAAAGTTGTACTTAACAGTGAATGACATCAGCAGCCTTGCCAAAGTAGGACATTTGAATTGTAGTGAGCGTGAGTAGCCTAAAAAGCAGTGCTCCATACACAGGCAGACACACACACACACAGCTACCATGTCTAGGATTAGAACTCGTACCTAACTAGTTTATCACACTACACCAGAACACAGTTATAGTACGCACCGTGTAGATTACTGGGCTACACCTTTCCCAAAGGTGTATTTCACAGTGAGTGACATCAGCAGCCTTGCCAAAGTAGGGCAATTGAATTGCAGAGAGTGACTAGCCTAAAAAGCATTGTTCTCTACACAGACAAAACACACACACGCACACACACAGCTGCCATGTCTGAGATTAGAACGTCTACCTAACTAATTTATCACACTACAGTAGTACGCAGTTATAGGATGCACCACGGAGATTACTGGGCTACACATTTCCCAAATGTGTATTTTAAAGTGGATGATCTCAGCAGGCTTGTCATAGTAGGCCTATGGGAAGGGCAGTGTGTGTGAATGGGCCTTAACCCATTATTCTATAGGTTGACACACCACATGCGGTCACACACAGGGTTCTATTCCGCAGGTACGTGTATACAGCTGCTAGATGACTACTGCCTTGTACAGTCATGTTGCACAGCTAGCACTTGCAGTACATAATCTGTTATTCTGACAGACATCAATGGCTAATGTCTGCAGTGAGTGAAATTTACACCTCATGTGGTTGTAGCCATTTGGCTGTGTGCTGGGTGGGACAGACCTCATAATGGATGGCTCCTTGTCACATTTACTCTCTTCCACACATCTATGTATGTCTACGTTTGTCTTATTATAGTGTGTTGTCCTTGGATATATGTCTATATTCCTATCCACTGTGTGTGCAAGGCAAGACTGGTGCATACTGAGGAGTGTATGCACTAACATCTGCAACTGTCAGATATGTATGGTCCACTGTTTTCTGCAGACATGGGCTTAATTTGTTTAAGTTTGTGAGCATGCCCAGTATGCCCTTCTGTATTGAATATGTGGATCGATTCCAGGTAGTTTGTACTCCAGTGCAGACCTTTGTGTTGTACACCTACAGGTAGCAAACTGTTCATGCAGGGTATCCATCGATCATTTGGCAATATGGGGACAAACTGTGCAGGGGATAGTGTGTACTCCAGGTGATTGTGTCTGTGCTGCTTCAGCAACATAGTACTGCTGTTAGCAGAGATATTCAGACATGTGTACTGTTATACACTGTGATGTTTTCTGTCCTCATGTACTGTCAGGTGGACATTCTTGCTCACAGTGATGTCTTGGGGACAAGGATGACTGCAGCTGTGTCTGGAAATCTGGGCAGATGCCTACATATTCATGGTAAGTTATTTCATTCTGGAGGGGGAGCTGCAGACACTTGCTGCTGGGTCTGTGTATCTGGTTCAGCACCTTGGTACAGTGCTGGCAGAGGATCCAGTACTTGTACATCCATTAACTTGACAGTATGGCCTTATCTTGCTGTGGAAATACCTCACAGCTGTACAGATTCACACAGGTTACCCAGAGGCAGGGGCCATGAGTCAGGACATTACCCCTATTGTGGTGTATGGGCAGGTATGTAGCCACTCATTTATGTGTTTGCAGCCAGGGACAGTGTGTGCACACAGCTTTGTGTCGGACCTTGCACATTCCATGCTGCCCATGCTCCCACCCCCCCTGTTATTCTATCCTCTTCCAAACATTACTCATACATTCTCTGATACTTTCCCTAAGGTTATCACCCCATCACAGCTGTGTTTTGGTGTTGGTCCACAGTTGATGCAGTGGGACATGGTGGACATGTTACTGTGGTTTGTCCACATGGCCTTGCATATGGCTTATGTGGAGTGTGTTATGTTGCTATTTGGGTGTCCATGACATGACATGCATTAGCAGTGCATGTGAGACACAGGCCTTTGGCAGGGGCCTATGGGCCATTTGGTGTTGATGTGGGCCAGATGTGGCAGGCTGTTGCATTCTGTCAGTCCTACAGTCTCAGACCGCCATACAGTATATTCCCATGGGTTGACAGGGTAGGTGTGCTAGGTGTTCATGCCAATACCTTTTATCAGTCTTGATCAGGTAGTTTGGATGCTGGCAGGGTATTACCTACAGCTAGGGACACACCTGCATGGGACACCTGCACTGCATGCTGCATTCTTTCACTATTGCCATATACAGGTGTGGTCATATTGTACCCATTCCCCACACCAGGGATACGACCAGAGAGGTACCTGTGGGTGGTGTTTGAGTGAGCTGGGTGTATGTTTTCCATGAACACTACTTGCATCTGACACAGATATGCATGGGGCATCCCAGTTATGCTGGCATGTGCAGGTACATCAGCTGTTTCCCAATACATTAGTCCTACCTCCTTTGTAATCTGCAAGTGTTCGGGCAGACAACACTACAGGACCAGATAATGTGATGCATACCTGCATTTACAATTCCAAGGGTGTGTCCATTTCACAGCTACACAATATATACTGTATGTTTGGGGTACTTTCCTCTGTGTACTGCTTGTTTATCTAGCCCAACAACCATGCCATGTCAATTTTTCAGATGGTAACACATATTACCACCATACATTTACAATGGCTTACTGCTAGCATGTGTTATACTGGTGGGAATTGTCTTTGGCACTGCAGTTGTGAGGACTTGGCCCTGTCATCAGCAGTAGTGGGCAATGGCCAAAAGGTCTTACCTCAACATGCATACATACTGACCACTCTCACACAATATGAAACACACACCAACCTAACACACACATACCTGTATATTGTGCAAATGCTACAATCTATCCTGCTACCTTGGCCACTTCTGGGCATCTGTGCTTCACTGGTGTTATACCTACACATACATGTTACTACATTTCTGCATAGGGTTGGGGGGGGGCACACCTGACTGTTACGACATATGTACATCGGATTGGGGGTGGGCACACCAGACCATTACTATATTTCTAAACAGGTTTGGGGGGCACACCTGACTGTTACTACAGTTTTAAGTAGGGTTGGGGGGAGTACACCTGACTGTTTATACATTTCTACACAGGACTGTGGGAGGGGGCACACCTGTCTGTTTCTACATTTCTACACAGAGGTTGGGAGGGGGTACACCTGACTTTTACTACATTTCTATGCTGGATTGGGGGAAGGGGCACACCTGACTGTTTCTACATGTCTACATAAGAGTGGGGAGCACATCTGACTGTTCTACATTTCTACATAGGATGGGGGGGGGGCACACGTGAACCTTGTACACATTTGCTATGACTGTACTGGTATGTCAGGTACTCCATTTCATTCTGTATTCCAACCTATCATGCTGAATAGAGGCATATCAGTGTACTACAGGTCTTAGGTTTGATTGACCTACATATTAGTTTCTGACTTCCTACCCCTCTAGAACTAACATTCCACTGCCTGACCTGATGTAGCCTGTCTGTGTAGGCCTGGGGCATCATTCAGAGGCCATAGCACAGGCTTTTTTTTGTGTTTGTCTACACCTGTCTTGCTGGTTGAGACTGTTGTTGGGTATGTGAACCTCCCTGACTGGCATGTGTGAGTAATATGGACACACATATGGCCCAGCACATTTCTGCAGTGGGTTTTGTCACCCTGTGTAGTACTGGCTACTATGGTGACACCAGTATTTGTTACAGATCTCATGGTGCCACTATAGGTGTCTACTATCTGCTGGCATACCATTCAGCCACCTGATTCCCTTGCATGCTCACATCCATACCATAGATACAGATAACAACACATACTACCCCATTCGGCAATTGGTAGGTTGAGTGATTTACCTTGTGGGTGTGCCAGTATTGAGGGTGGTGCTGCAGGGCTGCCTATGTCGAATGCACATAGTACACACTTTACACATGGTGGAGCACAGGTAGTGTCATGTCTGGAATCCCTTTTACTGTATGTGCAAGTCAGAGAGAGGTGTCATTCCCTGGGTCCCTCCTGTGTCAGTGTATGTGCTATGCGTTGCCTCTTTGCCAAGGCCAGGGCATACTGGGCATGCCTCCTTCTGCCTACTGGGGCAGGCTCAGGTTGTTCCTCCTCCGAGTCACTCTGTGTCTGTGCAGGTCTTGGCAATGGTGGGGGCTGTGTGGCCCTGCCCCATGCTGTTCCTGCTGTAGCTGTTTCTGCAGGATCATATTGTGTAGCATGGCACATACGATGACAATTTGGGTACATGTAGCTGGTGAGTACTGCAAGGCTCCACTGGATGTGTCCAGGCACCAGAACCATGACTTAAGCATCCCAAACACATGCTCTATTATAATTCTGGTCTGTGCATGTGCCTCATTATGGAGTTCTTGTTCGGGTGTGTATGCATTTCTGATGGGTGTCATCAGCCATGGCTCCAGTGCATAACCAGCAACCCCCACTAGGTGACCATAAGGGATGCCCCCATTGGCAAATCTCTGGTACAGCTGCATCAGATGCCAGATGTGAGAATCTTGATAGCTTCCAGGGTAGCCAGCACACACTTTCATTATTATGCCCTGGGCATCGCACATGACCTGGCAGTTGATGGAGGGGAAGCCCTTGCGGTTGATGTAGACCCTACCCCGCTCACCGGGTGATGCTTTGATTACATATGTGCGTACAGTCTATAGCACAAACTACCTCAGGGTATTCTGCTATTTGGTGGAACAGTTGCATATTGCTGGCCAACGCCTCACGGGTGTTGAGGAAATATATGTGCTCACCGGCATGTGCTGACATGGCATCCAGGAACTGGTGGAGTACCCTGGATGCTGATGGCTGTGATATCCCCATCATATCCCCAGTTGGCCTTTGGAAGGTACCTGTAGCTAGTATTCTTAGGCCTACACATACCTTGGAATCCACTGGGATGGGTTACCCTCTGTTAGTTCTGTGTGTCAGGCATGGCCGGCACAGCTCAACAATTTGCTGTAAGAGGTCCCTGTCCACCTTATAGAGCTCCACTATCTCCAGCTCATGTAGCCCCTGGTAGGTTACCCTGGGTCTGTACACTCTTCTCCGTCTCCTCACTGTGGGTTGGTCGACAGCATTCACATCCTCACCACCCTCAGCCTCTTCCACATGTTGTTGTATGATAGCGATTGCAGACCCTATAATTTTTTTGTTTTGTTTGTTAAAATTTCCCCGCTTCTATACACTGGTGGTGTAGAGTATGGGAAAAAAACAGATGGAAAGGTGTTTGCGTAGTTTATAGTAGTGTTCTGGGCTGGGCTGGTCTGCTGCCTGTGTAGCTAGCTGATTCTAATCATTTCACCTGCCAGCTATACGAATTCTCCTAGATTACCTTCCTACTGCTGTTTTCCCTTCCCATTGCTTTCCTGTTTAAGCCCGAGGGCGTGCCACGCAAACACAGTGCTCAAATGTGCACACAGCTGCTATTTCCCAGTTTACTCTGTTCTCTTTGTTTTTTTTTTTTTTTTCTGCAATTGGAGCTACATTGGCTTCTAGTCTTATGTCCTCATTTCTTTGTCTGTCCTGCAGTGTGCATCCTACCACCCATCTCAGGCACTTCATTTCCATCACCCCTTATTTTCCTCATCTGCTCTGCCTTTAATGGCCAGGTTTCTATACCGTATACTAGTACTGGGCACATCACTGTTTTGTACACATTACGTTTAGGCTTCTTTGGCATTCTTCTGTCATGCACAACAACTGGTACTCTGTGTTATTTGGCTGCAGGCCTTCTGCTTTTAGCTTTGACCTCTTTATTGAGACTTCAAAATCTGGCTAAAGTCTTTGCTGTCCCCATTGTGCCTTATTTAGACAAAGTTCAGTTAATCAACATTCCAACATAGCAAACAGATGAATATCAACACAGAATAACATTAAGGGGGTTCTGCTCAATAACAGAAGTCTAAACAATAAGCTGACCAGTGTTGAAATAGTCCAGAATTTGGGAGGCATTCATATATGTGCAGTCACTAAAGCATGGTTTAAATGCCCAGAAGGCATGCCCAGCACACCTGGACTTAACAAACCTCCCATGCCTTCAGACCCACTGCCAACAGTGGTGGCTTGTCCATATTTGTTAGAGACCATACCACCTCTAGACAGATTCCCGGATTGCCACAAATGAAACTTTCTGAATCCCAAATCAGACGAAACTAAATCAGCTATCAGTTTATTGTCTGTTAAGAACAGTCTCCGTGGCCCCAGAATTTCAAGTTAAGTTCCTAGCACACCAAACTGTATTGTAATTGTCTTACATTTCTGCTTTGTTTTTTACTATAATTTACAACTTTTTGTATGATTCATAACACTGTCACTAATAAAGTTTTTCTCTACTTGATTCCACGATGTACCAGTTTGATCTCATTTGTTGTGTGTGCTGATATTGGTTATTACATTATTAAAGCACTGTGGTTTTCTGTGAGGCAGGGTGCATTCTGCACTTGTGTGTGCCTGTGGACATCATTTCATGTTTCTGCTAAGCTGCACATAAATATGGCACTGAACACAGCTGTGCTGCAGTATACATACCTGCAGTTGTGTACTGTAATTATGAAGCTTTGGGCACCCTGTCCTGCTCCTGGTTTACTGCACTTAAGCACTTAGAGTAATGTGTCCAGATGTGGGCACAATCTGAAGTTTCTGCTTGTTTGCAGTTGTATGTGTAGCTGTGGCTTCATATTGTCATTGATATCTCTCACACTCATTTGTCATGTTTCATATGCCTTTTGTGCCCTTCAGCATGGGCAGAATATTAGAAGAATGCTGTCAGCTGCCACAGGAGACAGCAGAGACTTATGACATAGCAGAGTTAGTTGACACCTATTTTGACACACTTGTTTAACCTTGTGTACTACCTGTGACTTATCATTATGAATGTCAGTATTCCCTTTGTGTTTCCTTCCTGCAGATAATGATGACACCTCAAAGCTTCAGGCACATCAACAGCTTCTTGGCTCTGCTACAGTCAAGGCTGCAACCCTATGGTTTGTGAGAAGGGTGGAAGTGCCTCACCAGTGAGGGTTCTTATCCTTCACTGGCAGGTAAATCACTGTGATCTCTTGCCTAAGCTAAGCTAGAGCTGTAAAGGATGGTGGAGGTGGCAATTGTTTTGACATTGATATGCTGGATCATTGATTAATGTTACCACTTGTAGCAGATAGCAGATTCAATGTACTAACTGTCCTATGTCATTATTTCACCAAAGGTGAGTCTGGCCCATTCCACCAGCCAAATAGACCCAAGACCTTCAGCTATTAGGACCCAGTAATATCATACTGAGCCAGTCAATAGCTGGCATGCTGCCTGTGCCTCAGCCTATTCCAAAACATTTTTTTCTTCCCTCTGTTTTTCTCTTTGTGTGAATCCATATTTCCCCCTCCTATTGTGTGCACATCTGCCTTTTTTTTTCTGTCTAGTTGCTTATTTGTTTGTGTAGCTCCAAAGACTACTACCCCTACTTTATTCCTTCTTTGTGCCTTTCACTACTCCCGTCTTCCCTTACCTTCCCAACCTTCTCTCTTTTTGTAGGAAACTGGTAAGTTCTTTTCATAAAAAGTACCCTGCTTCCCCCAATCCTGCATTCCCTTTATCTGTTTTTGTCTGTTTCTGTTGTGTATGATGTGATGTTGTGAGGTGTTGTCAGATGTACCAGGAAAAGTAAGACAGTGCATGTGTGACATATGTCAGTATGACTGGCTGAAGTTTTGTAAATGATCTTATGCCATTTGACTGTTACATATATTTGTACAGATGCTTGTATTAAAAATGTATTTGCAAAAGTTGCTTATGCTAAAAATGCTGCAACAGAATCTTAATAGAGTTCTGAATGTGTATTGTGCCAAAATCAGGTGACTAGATGTTATGTCATTCTATAACCAGCTGAAGGACGGAACTCTACCAGCAGCAGTTTGTTTTTTTTTGTTTTTATTTGGAATCTGATATAAAAGATATATGTCAGTTATCACAGTTCAGTTGTTTAGTTGTTAGTTGAACAGTTCAGTTAGTGAGTAGTATCTCATCTTGCCTTATGGAAATAAGCATTTCAGTAGTATATTTTGCCTTGTGATACCAAGTGAGTTAACTAGGGACAGTTTCTCTTTAGTTCAGTTAGGAAAGGTACAGTGAGATTAGTTTAGTATTATTACTTTTTTCTGCATCTGTGAGATTCTATCCAGCTGTGTTATTTTTATATTTTCTGTAACTGAAAACTGTTGTTTGCTGTAACTAAATAATAAGTATTCTCCTGTTTTCTATTTTATTATCCATTATTAAATCTTTGTATACATTTTCATTGTAGCTGGTCTTTTAGAGAATACGTTTAACATCTTGAGAGTATTTCTGCTTATTTTAGTGACACTGTGGCCACTCTGAAACCATTTATATCAGTATTAATTTGACACAGTATAACTGGCTACCATTTGTAAGAGCCTTAGAGTATCTGGCTTGTGGCAGTAATGTATAATGTAGTCTGGAAAGGGGGGAACACATCTGGTGAATCTGCATCAGCCTTTCCAGGTGTGTGTGTGTGTGTGTGTGTGTGTGTGTGTGTGTGTGTGTGTGTGTGTGTGTGTGTGTGTGAAATCAGATATTCAAGTGTGTGTGTGTGTGTGTGTGTGTGTGTGTGTGTGTGTGTGTGTGTGTGTGTGTGTGTGTGTGTGTGTGTTAGATACTTGGAAATGGGACACAATACTCCAATGTGGGTCTTGTTTGGGATCTGGAGAGACAGACAGTCCAGTCCCAGTGGAGCATGTTCCTTGTGTGTGCTCAGGAAGAAACTGTGCTTAAGATGTACTTGAAATACTGTGTAAACTCATTTCTGTGATTTAGTGACTGCCTCTCACCAGTGTCAGTGGTGAGGATTGGGGCTACTTGATTACTGGCTCAGGGTAAAGAGGGGTCATCACATATTCATCTGCTTGCTGTCCTCCTTTTTTCTACTTTGCTGTATTTTCATTTCTACCTCTTATATGGAACCCATAAAAAGTCTTTTTAGCTGGTCACTGCTTGAGTGATCTTTTCCAGCAGCTGTATATTGTTCATCTGCCATGCATTGTGGCAGCTTGTCACAAATGTCCCCTACTCACCCTATCTATTATATACTTCACATGTTCTTATCAGACTCCTGTAAGACATTGCCACAGTGCCAATTCACCCTACCTTGTATGATCTCAGCTACATCTTTGTACTTCACTTATGTCATTTCCATTCTGTCTCATATACCTCCCAAAGTGTAGCTATCTGCCTACTTATGCAGTATACCCCTGTTTGGATCTTCAAATCTATTTTGCACAATAGTATATTACCAGATGCTGCACAAGCCATCCACCACCCTGAGGGGTAGCTCTCAAAATCCCAGCCATAGTACATGAGGCTTGTTTATAGTACTACACTGTACAGAATGAAATGCACCATGCACATCTCTGAATGGCTTTTCTGAAGTTTGTCTCTGTTCCCCCATCCACCTACTAACTCCATCAGTCTAATAGAGCAGTTAATGTTTTAGCTTTTACAGTAGTGAAAGGCAGGTGTCTCAGTGATTAATATTTCTGCTTCACATATCCTAGTTCTGGAGTTCAGGTCTCCGCTGCGGCTACTGTCTGTGTTGGTCAATTTGTCTTTCTTGCGTCTGCATGAATCTAGGTATTCTTGTATCTTCCCTAAAACATGCTGGTTATCATGTGTATCTCTGCATTTGTAGCTAAAAAGAACAAATTGGTGCACTTATCCAGTTGACAAATGAATAAATTAAAAAACAAAAACATGGGCAGCAACTCTGACAATGGCATTTCTGAGTCACTTGTGAAGACACTGGTAAATATTTAAATTTTTGCAAATGGTGTTAGTTTACTCAGAAGATTTTTTTCCACAGATTTTCATTTGAAAATAATATGCATCTGTTAAAACATCACTTTAAGATATATAATATTTATGTAACATTGTATTATGCCTAGCATCCAAATTATATTTAATGATTCATACATCGTCATCTGTTGATCTATTGTCGGAAAGGTTTTGATGCATTGTATATAAAAGCTTAGTACACAAAATGGTTCAGACGTTATATTTATGAGTCCTAAGATAGGTTTATATTTCTATGTTAAACACATTAAATCATGCATTGTCTGTGCTGTGGTACAATACAGTTTCATAGTCCAGAACATTTTGTTACATTGAAATCTTTTATTGTACACAATAAGTCATTTACTTCAAAACACTTCAGCCATGGTTATCAATTATGGTGAAAAAGTTCTTAACCACAGTCAGTAACAATAGGCATGAACAAATCATCACCATGGCTGCAGGATGTGAATAATCTGGGTCTGAATGTATGAGTTAATCTAAGTATTCTTTAGGAAATTGAAAATTATCAATAAGCAAAGAAGAAGAAATAGATGAAAATGATATAGAAAGATAAAGTACTGAGGCAACGCAGCAAGATGTTGAGTGACATTTAAATGTCCTCCCACTCTTTTCATTTTTATTTCCACACAATTTCACTGTCCGAATGGTATTGAGGTAAGTCTTGAAAAATATGTTTGACATTCTGCAGGACAGGTTCAGACTCAAAGAAGAAAACATTTAGAATATTGGTCTTTTTTTCTGCAATACTGGGCTCGTGTATTGATATAATATAATTACATAAGAGGGATGCATAAATAATATATTTTATAATCCTCACTTTTTAATTTATCCAAATATTTTGGGTTTCTAATACCATGACAGGAATGGACCCCATTTCTAAGTCAAAGTACGATTAAAGTTTATGAAATTAGTATTGTTTCAATCTTTGATGTCAGCCAAAAGTGCTCTTCGCAGCACTCGCAATGTGCCTAGTAATGACTCCTTCTGCAATTCATATGGGGTTACATGGACTGGTAACATACCTAAATAAAATTGTAAATTCTGTTTTATAAAACCCGTTGCTTCTACTACTGTTGGAGCTGTCTGGGAATCTTTCTTCCACATTGCTCTCGTTTCAGCCTGCAGATCCTGATATTTTATGACTTTGTGTCTCTCTGTACGCAAGACACTGCAGTCACTGGGTGTAGTGATTTCAATGATCAATGCTACTTTTTTCTTCTTTTCTTGGACCACTATATCCGATTTTCTAGCATCTATCTTTTGAACTGTTGGTAATGGATGAGCCCATGTGATATAAACTTCATCATTTTCTACGATGCTTTGTGGCTCATGTTTCCAGTGTTTTTCAGCCACTTCAATACCATAATGTTTGCACAATCCCCAGTGCAACAGTCTTGCCACATTATTATACCTTTCAGTATACAGTCCTTCTGCCATTAGTATGTCACAACCAGCAACTAGGTGTGCGACTTTTTCCAATTTGGTTTTACAAAACACACATTTGTCTGTTTCTCTCACATGTTCAATGGACTTTGTAAACAGGCATATAAGTAGCCCACTATCTTGGGCTGCCAATATTAACCTTTCATCTCTTGGTTTGAATTTGCCTCTCCTTAACCATTCCTGCATTCGTTCCTGATCAACATGAGGTTTTTCCAGAAGTTTTCTATACTTGCAACTATATTTATGCTTTTTCCACATTTCTTGCCTTCTCATCTGGTCCTTCATCATATATTCTTTCATTTGTTTTTTGGCACATTCAGTTGCTGCCTGATTTTTATCTGCTTCTGGTTTGGTTTCCATTCCTGCTTGATGCCGATATGCTTCTGCTAGATTAAGCAGAGAAGTCATCTTAGATTTAATCTCCTCATGTTTCAAAACTTTTACTATCTTTGTGTCTTGTGAGGTCAGCAGATATGTGAAGAGTCCCACGATTGCAGGTTTATACATGTAATTAATTTCAAAGAGGCCCATCCCTCCTTCGGAATAGGAAATATATAATCTTGGTATACACTGATTTTTATAAATCATTTGGTGAGCATGAATCATCCTTCTTGTTTTCCTCTCTAATCAATCCAACACATTTTGCGGCCGATCACTCCAAAACTGTAAGTTAGAACAGGAAGAGCAAATTGGTTTACAGCTTGGATTTTGTTCCTAGATGTTAATGCTGTTTTCAGGATTAATTTAAGTCTTCTGAAGTACCCCTTACTAAGTTTTATTCACATTTGATCAGGTTTTATTGCTAATCATCAGTTCCCAAATATTTATGCACTGCCTTTTGCTCCAGTTCCTTTATATTACATTCTTGTTCCAAACTGATGTTTTCCTGGTGCTGCAGTTTTCTGCTTTAAAGGTTGCCTTTGCACACTTATGAAGACCAAATGACATTCTTATATAATCTGAAAAAGTTTTAACAACATGCAGCTGTGCTTTCAGTTCCTCATCTGATGAGTTAAACAGTTTTAAATCATCGACAAAGAGAAGATGAGAAGTCTTTACACTTTGTTGTTTTCTAGGAGTCAGATTGTAGCCATGGCCTAAGTTGTTAAGTAAACAGCTTAATGGGTTAATGGCAAGACAGAATACAATGGTAACAGAGTGTCACCCTGGAATATCCCCATTGAATTTTTATCCCTGGGATAATGATCTGTCCTTTATCATGGCTTAATTGCAAAGTGATCTGCCACTGTTTCATGGTCACTGTAATACAGCTTCTAAGGCCAAGAATACAGCTTCTGTGTGACCTGACAATATCCCTGGGTGCATTCTACATGAACTACAGAGTGAACTGGCACCTCACCTATGAGCCCTGTTCAATCACAGCCTACTGAATGGTGCACTGCTACAGTCATTCCACTCCACAAAGGAGGAGTGACTACAGACCCTGGGAACTATTGCCCCATTAGCCTGATGAGTCTGATATGCAAAGCTATGGAACGCATCATCATGGACCTAATAAACAAGGATATAGGGAATCTCCAAACTCTGGATCCTACACAATTTGGTTTTGTGAAGGGTAGATCATGCCTGCACAACTTGGTCGACTTTTTTGAGTCAGTCACCAGAGCTGTGGATAAAGGCAAGGTAGTTCATACAGGCTACCTTGATGTGGCCAAGGCCTTTGATACCTTTCCTCTCTCAGGAATCATAGAAAAACTCACTAAGCTAGGCATCACCCCTATATCACTAGGCGGGTTGCAAACTGGCTCACAGATAGAACCCACAGTGCGAAAGTAGCTGACTCCAAGTCAGACTGCTGACCAGTCATGAGTGGAGTCCCACAGGGTTCGGTCCTGGGTCCTCTCCTGTTTGGTATCTACTTCTCTGAAGTCCAGACCAACATGAAGGGATTCTGGCTGAAAAAGTTTGCAGATGATTGCAATGTACTCAATCAGTGTAGTGTATCTTATACATTTTTAAGCACTTTTTTTATCCATGAATGTGGGATACTATCAAATGTCTTTTTATAGTCAATCCATGCCATACTTAGATTTTTCCCATTTTTACATTTCTCCAGTATGACTTTATTTAACAGCAAAGGATCCTTTGTTCCATATGACTTTCTTTTACTGCCTTTTTATTCTACCACCATAATTGAGTTTTCTTCTAAATGACTATAAACTCTGTCAGCATCAATTCCTGTGTATAGTTTACACGTCATCAGAAGCCAAGTTATTGGTCTATAATTTTTAGGGTAGCTTGCAGGTTCACGCTTAAGTAGGAGCATTGTTTTTCCTGTTGTTGGCCAGGTTGGTGTCTGTTCAGGGTGTGCATATAAATAGTTCTTACTCATGGCTAAATCTTCATGCAAAGATGTTAATACTTTTAACTAAAAGTTAGGTATTGCATCTGGGCCTGGGGTTTTCCACTTAGAAGCTTTTCTTAACTTTGTTTTGAACTCTCTGGCTGTTACTTCATCCCATTTCATATCCTGTACCTTTAAACTTCTTATTCTTTCTTTTACTTCTTCTATCCATTTAGCATCTTTGTTCTGTTCCACATGATCCTCGTGGATATGTCTCCAAAATGTATCTATTTCCTCTTTTTTGGGTAGTCTTTCAGTTCCTTTTACCTTATTTCCCAATTCTCTATAAAACTTTTTTGGGTCATCAATAAATTGCTTATTTTGTACTTTTCCTTTATATTTATCTGTGCATCTTCTACGTTTTTCCACCTGTGCTGAAAATTTAAGTTTGTCATTTGCGATAGTACATAATAGATCCTGGTCTGTTCTAATACTGTGCATTGCTTTTATCACATCTATTTTTCTTGGTATTTTTGTTGATCTATTCTCTCTCATATAGTCTTCTAACAGTGACATGTCTTATCTTAATTTCTTTATAGTTTTCTTTATTCGATACTTCTATGATGGCATTCGATTTCTCCCCTTCCTTTCCCTCACTACCCTATGTTCTTGTGGTAGAACTTTATCAGTTATTAACTTAGCAGCACAGTAATATATCCTGTTTACTTCTGTTATATCGCATGGATCTCTATGGACAGTCCTATCCTGTTTACTTCTGTTATATTGCATGGATCTCTATGGACAGTCCTAATTACTGCATTCATTTGTTTTATCAGACTTCTGACTTTTTGGGTTTTATTGACCTTCTGCAATTTATTTCTCTCATTAATCTTAATATAGCTATCCATGTCTATTAAATCAAGCAACTCTTCTCTAAGTTCATTTTCTTCCAAACAGAGGGCACATCCCTTGTTTTCCATTTTCTGTGGGCATTCTATAGAAAGTTCTATAGCATTTTCCTGTGGCATCTTCTCTTCAGTTTCATCCTGTGCCATCCATTGCTCTGCAGTTATAATCCTCCATTGTGCTTTCATTTATGTTCCTGATAAGTTTGCAAGTACAGTTTTAGTCTTTGATGGCAAAAGAGGTATATTCACATTTTCATCTGATATCCAAAATATTTGAATTATTCCATAGTAAGGGAATGCTTTTAAGATGTTTACATGAAATGAATGTGACCTATCAATAAAAACAAATTATACCATGACCCCCCCAAAACGTGCATGCTGATTGGCCAGCGTGCACATTGTAAATTTTGTTATACTAATGGAAAAAGGTCCGGTCGCCCAGACTTTTTTCCATTAGTATAACTCTACTTTTAAAACACTGTCTCGCTATGTTAAATGGGTTTAACATAGCGAGACAGCTTTAAAATAAGCAACAGAGATCTCCGTTTAACATAGCGAGACAGGTTTTAAAAAAAAGCAACGGAGAAAGCAAGATCTCCATTGCTTTTTTTACTGTTTCGCTATGTTAAATGGGTTTAACATAGCGAGACAGTTTTAAAATAAGCAACGGACATCTCCGTTGCTTATTTTAAACTGTCTCGCTATGTTAAACCCATTTAACATAGCTTAAAAAAAAAGCAACGGAGATCTTGCTTTCTCCATTGCTTTTGCCCACAGCTCTGATGTACTGCGCAGGCGCGCAGTACATCAGAACTGCCGTGGATGCCAGACATCTGCGGAAGGGCAGTAAACAGGCATTATACTATGCCATTATTTAAGAAAAGTAATAGTTTCTTTTCTTAAATAATGTCGTAATTATAATAGCAATAACCCACTTCTGGGTGTGGGTAATGCTGTATTTACCCACGGTTGGCTTTGTTTGGTCCTCAGGCTTCCCTCGGGACCAAACCACGCCAACCATGGGTAAATCCAGCATTACCCACACCCAGGCGTGGGTTATTGCTATAATAATACACCACAGATTGTAAATCAAAACAAAACACATAGGCTGAAGCAATGTTGAAAAATTTGGCTTACAGCTGGTATTTGTTATACCTGAATTCCTATTTGCAGAAGGCAAGATCACTTGTTCAGCAAGTGTTCCAACCCAGCAACGTGAAAACATAAGATATTGCTTTCATGTTCTAGTTACTTCCAATAATTTATTTCAGTGTTGCAGTTAGCTGTCAGGTAACCACTTTTTCATAGTATCCCTCCACTCCTACTATCCTTTTTTTCTGTTTCACAGGATGACTTGTGTGGTTAATTTAACAAGTTTTTGTTATATTCTTAGCGAGTTGGAATATAATTGATTGAGTTTAGAAGCCTTCACACTGTACTTTATCTGCAGAGTAGATCAGGGCTGCAAACTGGATTTGCTATGATTATTCACATCTCACTATATCAAGATGAAATTAATCTCTGCCAAAATATTGCACATCCACATTGGATCAAAAACCTAAGCAATAAATCCCAAAATAAATTATCACATGATACAAATCAATCTTTTAGAACTAGCTAGTAACATTAGGAAACATTGTGAAATGTGTATTATTACATGCAGGCATTTCCATACTTCTGTATTAACTTTGAAAGGCCTTTGGAAGTTTAAATTATTGTGGTTTTCACATAAGTCACATTATGTAGTGGTAGTCATAAGGCTATCAGATTACCTTGTATGAGACACATTTTATTTTAATTTAAACTATTATGCAAGGTGTCACTCTAGGTATAACACGTCAGCACTGATAACAGTGCTATGCATCTTGTCTGTGTATGTGGCATACAGGGTTCATATTATATGATCAAACACTAGAAATAGTGAACAATATATTATCTAACCCAAATGCATGAAACCACAAATTTTCAAAGGAACAGATCAGCAAATGTTTTCCCAGATAAAAAAATTCACTGATCCAAAAAAAAAAATGTACAGGCAACATAAAGTGGGGGATTTTGCCCCCCTCACCCCCCAACTTAAATATACCAACTCCAAAATTGCACCACAGTGAAGAAAACAGCAAAGTCTGGAGAACGGCCTAGCAAATTTTGGGAAATAATTTGCTGATCCGTTCCTTTGTTGTTCTGTGTTTTCATGCATTTGGGTTCAACAAATGAGCGTTCGTTATTTCTAGCATTTGGTCATGTAATAACTTTAAGCTAGGGTTTTCTTGATCTCTTTGCTCTTGTGGAAGATTCATTTATTGAAATTTCTTCTGAGTCACATTATTAGTATACAAAAAGGAGTTAAAACAAAGCTTAAACACTTAAACCATTATCCAGTTATTTAAGTGAGCAACATATTGACAAGGGGTGGAAAAACCTCAGTAAAAATGTTTATTTGTAATAAGCTCAAGTATGGTACACTATCTCTTGTCTGTAAGCCTCTAAGATGTCCAGAAGTAGATCTGCCAGTGTGACTTTATATATTAAAATAGTATTGTATGAATGTATCCATTGTAGTGTAAGGTCTAAGGTAACAGCAAAGTAAACACATTGGTCTATGGTAACAGCAAAGTAAACACATGTGACCAATTTCATGTTTCTTTTAACTTTCTAGTGAAAATAAACAGCAATACTATGTTATGATTTAAATTATTTATTTGTTTGTGCAATTTATTTATTTATTTGTTGACCCAGCACAGGAAACTACAAACTTTTCAGATTTTTTCCAGTAGCAATGCAGCAAAGATGTAAAATGTGAAAAGCTGTAGAGATGCTGCATTCAAAAAAGATACAGAAAAATGTGAAAGATGACAAACTATAAAGAACAAGTATTTTTTTCCCTATGGAAATGCAGCAAAGGTTTAAAAAAACAAATGTCTCTTTCTGTCACACACACACACACACACACACACACACACATACACACACACACACACACACACACACACACACACACACACACACGCAAGCGCACACACACACACACACACACACACACACACACACACACACACACACACACACACACACACACACACACACATTAACAGAACTTTGTGCCTCTTAAACTATTGATTGAGACTCCTTAGTTACTGCCCTGGAGTAAAGAGGGTTCATTACATATTGGTGGCAGGGGTGGGATTTTAAATTGTGCTTTAGTAGCCTGTTGGTAGTTGTCACCAAGGTGTGCACTCTCGACATCCACAAGGTAAACATACATAGTTTCATTGTCATGACAGTTTTATTGATTTTTTAGTTAGTTTAGTCGGGGACAGCAGGCAAAGATGTCAGAAGTGAATTATAGCAAGCTGACAAGTTACCAGTTGGCCAAGGTGTGTGAAGCCAAAGGACTGGTGCATCCCAACCTTACTAAGGAAGCAATGATCTCAGCCTTAGTTGCAGCTGCAGAGCAGACCAGCAGCTCAGAGGATATCCAGCTTGGCATTGGGGATATGCAGCTTTCTGAGACAGGACAGTTCCCCTTTTCCTCAGAGGACTTAAAATCCATCTTGAGTTAAAAAGACTTGAACTGGAGGCTGAAGAAAGGGAGCAGAAGTGTCAGTATGAACTGCAGCATTTGGAGATGGAAGCTGAAGAAAATGAGAAGCAGAGACAGTAGGAAAAGGAGCTTCTAACTCTTCGACAGGGTCATGGAGTTAATGAGGAAGGGAATGACTGAACCCCAGAAGCAATAAAGGTCAGTAAATGTTTTCCTCAGTACAGGGAGGGTGATGACTTTGATAGTTTTATTTATACATTTGAGAGGTTTCATGTCGCTTGTCCCTCTCTAGTATAGATGACGAACAGGCGGGGTAGTTCGTTTATATGCTTTATTACACAGAAACACATCAGGATGGATAGCAGCTTTACAAAATATAAACAAACTGATTAACTGACAGACTACACAGACATACATGCTTACATCTCAACAATTTATTACAAAATGGCAGTCAGGCTCACACGTGCTTAGTATTTATACACTTGTGCAAGCCCCTAGAAATCTTCTTAAAGTTGTACACACACACACACACACACACACACACACACACACACACACACACACACACACACACACACACACACACACACACACACACACACACACACACACACACACACAAACAAACACACACACACACACACACACACACACACACACACACACACACACACACACACACACACAGACATGCACATGCACACGCACACTGATCTACATCATCCCTCATAAATCGATTGTCTTCAATGAAATGACATTAGAATAAGACATGCAATAATATAGACATTAGAAACAAACACAACATTCATGTCCAAGTCACTGTGTATTTTTAACATGGTCTGGAAATCCTACCTAATCTAGTAACGTGGTATTCAGAACTGGATTTAGCAACAGGGATATTCTTCGGTGAACAATTCATATCTGGATCTTCAGGATTCATCTCAGGAACAGGGATATTTACTGGAAAGTCCTCAGGAACTGGAAAGTTGGACAACTCACTCTGAGATAAACAGTCTTTCTCACAGGCTAGTTGCTGTGGTACAGGCTCAGACACCGGCATCAAATATTTCCGATTCTGCCTTAACTCTACACCTTGTGATTCCACAATGCATGATCTCAGCTCTGGGCAAATATTTTTCATGACACCAATCTAATTATATATAACCTTTGTATGTTTGCATTCTCACTGTCTCTCTTGCACGTAATAGATTGAGTAGTTTGCTGGACTTATCGTAATAAAACTTCTAGGATAGGCATTCCTTTAACAGATGGGCTTTCACAAATCTGTTATTCTTAGCATTTGGAACCAACAAACTATCGCTGATTGGTAATGTACTTTTGGCTTGTCTCAACAGACGTCTCTGGGCAGGTGAACCAAGATGTTTATCACGAGGAATATTTCTGAGATTCAAGAGATTCAGGAAAACATCACTATTGTCTTGTTTCAACTTGTCTAGTAACTGTTTTGCACTTTGGACTGAACATCCTGCCAAAACATTTGACTGTGGGTACTCAGGACTATTTGTAACATGAGTAAAGTCCCACTCTTTGGCCAAGCGTTTAAATTACTGATTAGTAAACTGTGTACCATTATCAGAAATAACTTTGTGCAGACTACCATGGACTGCAAAAATAATGCTTCATCTTAGTAATGGTAGTACTGGATGCTAGGTTAGGAAGTAGGTCAATCTCGAACCAATTGAAATAAAAGTCTACTAACACCAAGTAATGTTGACCATTCCACTTGAAAATATCCGTGGCTACTGTTGAGCAAGCTAGTTTAGGAATCTGGTTTAGCTGAAGTAGTTCCTTCTGTTGATCTGTTGATGTGGCTTTGTACTGTTACTTACAGAACAAGATGAAAGTAGTCTGTCAATGTCTTGTGACATAGAAGGCCAAAACACTAGTCCTCTCACCCTCCTTTTAGTAGAACCGGTTCCTGGGTGGCCGTGAGGCAACATAGCAATATACTCTTGTTGCAAAGACTTTAGAACAATTACTTTTGGACCTTTCTTAACAATACCAATATCACAAAGCAAAAACAAAAGTCGTGTAAAACATGGCAGTAAAACGTTAATAAATGGTAAGCACTTTCACAGCCTAGATGATGCTTCCTCAGACCATCAAATACAGCTTAACACTCTATTAAATACAATATAAAAAAATGAACAAATCAGTAACAAGCTTTAAATCACATGATCTAAACCTTAATACAGTGTAATTAAACAATAAAATTAAGGGAACAGTAGCGACACGTCGTCTCCATAAATTCCTTTTGCAACACAGGTTTAAGACCGACTTTATCTTTCAAGCTTTTGTCTTCATAGGCTTGTAGCTTAGTCTCCTCAGTGATGTTATTAAAATTACTAACGTAGAGGAGAAATCTAGTATCTCTATAAGCATAAACTTAAAAGTGTGTTTTTCATCTTGTCAAGAGACATGTGCAAGGGCATTGTTCATATCAAGCAACCTAGTGTGTTCCCTCATGCATTCGCTTAAACTTCCATTTGTCTTCCCTACATAAAATGAAGAACACTGTGTGCAACAAATAAACAATATCCCTAGTGTTGCAGTGTGCATGTACATAAAATACAAACTTCCTACCTAAGGTGGGCTGCTGAAATCCACTACCTTTATTAATATGGCTGTAAAAACTACAGGCACCACAAGGGAATATTCCCACTTCTTGATTTCTACCCTGCACCTGTGAATGGTTATAACATAATAATCTCTTCAGGTTTTTTCTGTTCTTATATCTAAAAAAAATGTTTCTCCCCAACAATATTCTTCAATTTTTCATCTAAGGTTAATATATGCCAATTATTGTTCAAAACCTGTTGTATCATTCCTACATTACGAGAATAACTTATGGAGACAGGAATAGCCCTTTTAGGAGCAATAAACCCATCTCCTGATGATACAGGGGTACCCTTGATTGAAAAATAAGGTTTAGCCAGGTTATCGCATGTACTGATGACATCATTTAAACTGTTGGCAGGTTCATGATCCTTATGCCCTCTTTGTATAAGTTCTCTTTTTAATGTAGACAGATCTCTAAGCAATCCTTCATTCTTAGTATTTAACCTGGACATCCTCAAACCTTGCCCTCTAATTATATTTCTATAGATATACTGAGGGTGCATGCTCTGTCTATGTAAGATGGAATTCCTATGACAGTCCTTCCTGTACAAACCTGTACTAAACTCCCCTGCTTCATCCTTCATGATCATAACATCTAAAAATTCCAAAGATGAATATGAATTTTTACTGTGAACTTCAAGAACAAGGTAGTATGTTGGTATCTTACAAACTCATCTAGCTGTCACTTTGTTTCCCTCCACAGCAAAAATATATCAACAAAATGTTTATAAAAAGAAATAAAAGGTAAAAAAGCATATCCATTAAAAACATAAGTGAACTCCCAGTAAGACAGTACAGCATTGACGTAGCTATTGGCACAAGATGTGTCCATAGCTACGCCAGTGCACTGCCAATAATGTTAGCCAAGAGAAACAAAAACGTTATATTCTAAAACCAATTCAACAAAAAAAATCAAATCAACTTCTTTGGCACTGACTATTGCAGTGTGATTTAAGAATCCTCTTAAATACTCTACGCCAGTATCATTTGGAATAACTCTAACTAATGAACAGATATCCATAGTAACCAGTAAAATGGTGGATTTATAAAGACTAGTCTCAATAAATCTGTAAAAATCAGCAAGAAATTGCTTAGCATCCTTTAAAACAGTATGACCATTAGCTAAAACATCTTTCAGTCTATGCTCAACATATATGGAAATGGGGTCCGTTACCCAGCTATGACCAAAAACTATTGATCTAAGTGGCGGTGTTAAAGGATATTTATGTATTTTTGGTAGTCCATTAAAAGCGGTAATTAATGGATTATCAACCTTCAAGTATTTATATAAATCATAAGTTATATCTTGTCCTAATAAACAGTCATATAATACTGAATGTGCGGATCTAATTAATGATTTAACTCTCTCCAAGTTGACTATTGTGTAGACCTCTGTGTCACTAAAGAGTTTTCGCTAACCTTCTTCATAATAAGATCTGTTCATTAATACGACGGCCCTGCCTTTATCGGCCAGCCAAATAGAAATAGTGTCATCACTTCTTAGAGCCTGCAATGCTGTATATTTATTTTTGG
>NC_056731.1:1673723858-1673793858 GCF_019279795.1 Protopterus annectens | reverse complement strand
TTTTTTAATGGATAAGGGTGGTGGTACCTGAGACTTTTTCCACTGCTGTTGCTTGTATTTTGCATCTATTCCCAACTATACGCTATGTAATCTTCATGCATAGTGCACTTTTTATTTTATATAATAGTTTTCAACTTCCTGTTTCTATTTTAGTTACTTTGATGTCTTGGCCATCCACTTTTGAGTGGTAGCAGTTCATTAATTATTCCATTCTTCCCTTACAGCCCACCATTTTCTTCTCATTTATACTTATTAAAATGCCTTGACGTCTCATGTGCAGCTCTGCTTTCTTGCACTTGTCATTTGCTTTCCAGTTTCTGGGTATTATACTCTTCAGACCTGTAACCATAGTCTTGTCACTCTCATTCCTTTTCCAGCCACCCCTCCCCTTTTATTTCCTATACCACAAGTGCAGTATTTACAGATGTTTCACCCTGTTTTCTATATTTCCTCTTCCAGATGTCTAGGATCTCTGTCCAAATCTTTTAAGCTCAGGTACATTTCTAGAATATATGTTTCATGCCTGTCCCACCTGCAATGCAACTGAAGCATCACAAGTCTTTTTTTTTATTTATTTCTTGCTTATATACCCCGTTTTGGATGGGATAACATCTGCACAACACTCTTACTGTTTGATCTCCTAGCGCATGCATTTTATTCATCTCATGTTATTTTGAGGACCTTTTGACATTCAGTTTCTCCCATATGCCACCCTTGTTTCTTCCCCATCATCTCCTTTTCTTTTTTTTTTTTTTTTGTACTTTGGCCACTTCCCTCTCAGGTTTGCATAAATCTTTCTTTTATCTTTCCACTATGCTTTGCATTTTCCCCATTTGGTCTACACTGGGACCACTGGTAAGCTTCTTACTAAACATACTATAACTGAGAGTAATATCATTCTCATCACCTTAAGACTGCCTAGTTTTGTGTTTGCTTTATGCCCCCTTTATTATCCTTTGTATTTTCCATCCCCCTCTATCCTTATCCAGATTATTTTGCATTATATCATGTAATATGTCCCTTACAAAATTTCCCAGATATTTGACTTGATATTTAACCCATCAATGGTATCAAGGTAATTTCCTTGATCTTTGAGGGACATTAATAGGGATGTGTAGCTAGCAATGGAACAGTAGTTGGACTATTAACACTGATTTATATCTCCAGGAAATCTAATTTAGGATGGGCCTGTAGGTATAATATACACTAAGCACTGTAAAGAGGTAGTGCTGTCACTACGCTAAAACAATGTCTTAGTAACTTCACAAATACAAATGTGTTTAAGTTGCAGAAAGGCCTCAAGTTAAAATACCTTTTTATTTAGACTCCTTAAGTAGTGCCACCATGATGTCCATATTTCAGTTTAATTTTGTTGCATAGGAATGTCCAGTAGAAGAACTCAGCCTGAGAAAGCACTATGGGGCAGCAAGCATTTTATCTAGTATACAGAAGCCCTAGTATGAGTGATGTAAGCTATCTTTGGTAAAATAGAGTCTTGCCTACCATATATTCCTAGGTCAATCAATGCTGGATCTACTAAGAGTAATACCAACTGTTTATCTAATTGTTAAAACCAAACATCTGGTCTTGGTATATTAGGCATCAGTGTTTGTGAATGCAAGATACTAGTCAAGACCAGAAGTAATTGGTACCTTTTCCTCTCCTTTGTCTTTTTATATTTCCTCATCAGATTTCTCTCCTGTTCCTCCCCAATTATCCTCCAGTAGTCCTTTCAGTGCCATTGCTATAATTCCACTGCTTAGAAAGATGACTGACATTCATTACTGCTTCCTTTTAATTTAAGTTGTAAACAAGAGATATGTTTTGCAGGATGTTAATTTTTGGGACAGGAATTCTTAGACTGTTGAAAAAAGGACTTTTTACTCTTTACTGAAAATAGGAATTTTTACAGTTTACTATTTCTTTATTAATGTTCTATGGCTACTGCAATAAATATTCAATATTTATTACTAGATTAAATTTTTACCTCTTACTTTTTGTATTTGTTCCTTTCTCAAATCAAGTAATAGGGTTAGGCCTGTATAGTGACTGGAAGAGTAAGTCCTAGTTACAATCAACATAGATCTCTTTTCAAATCCATATTATCAAATTCAAACCGATACAAATACTTAAAAGTCTGTCACTTAACACATATTAAATTTGATTTCATTAAACATGGACATATCCCCATCAGTTTTTCAGTTTAGTCAAAACATATGAGATTAGTTTTACATTGTTAGAATCTCAAGGGAATTTAAAATCTGAATAAGAAGAATTTTTTTTTACATCTATTTTTTTAAATTAGCAGTAAATATTATTTTTATCCAAAAATCACACTTTCTATATAACCAATGGGTTGTCCTTCAAAAGAAATGGATTAAATGCTCAAAATTATCTGGTGTTAGTAGTTTTTATTTTAATTGAGATTTATTTTGAAGGTAATGTTTTAGACTCTGGATACAACACAATGGGCAGATGGTATTATGTTACAATCAAAACAAGCTTTCTATCTGAACCAGTACTTTTTTCTAACTTGTTTGTACCCTCTACCAAACAGCTAGACTTTATTGCGCAAGTTTTTAATGTTCTTACCAAGTTTAAAGACCTTACTTTAATTCTAGGTATAGACTGGAACACAGTAATTGATTCATCTGATGACAGATCCATGTCTTATTTGAAGCAACTCAAGCTATTTTAGATTTAAAAACAGAGTCTGATTTTGTAGACCTGGCAAGGTTTTCAGCCCTACACAAAATAAATTTGCATATTGTTCACCTTGTTACACATCTTGGTCAAGAATTTATTTTTTCTTGTTATCAAATAATCTCCTCTGATAGCTTACTGATTTTCACACTGAACTTCTTTTCATATCAGGCCACTCTAAAATCCATATCCACCGGAATCTTTATTTATCATTCTTAAGCCAAATCCCTCCCAATAACTGCATGCTAAATACTCTTATTTCTTTAAAACCAATAATTAGTAAAAGACATAAACAATCTTTTTAACTGATTTCTCCAATAATATTTTTAGACAACATTAAATTACGTATTCAGTAGGCAGCCTTAAAAAAGACAAATAAGGGGTTGCTTAATTAGGAAAGCATCCTGTTAGAAAAAAACTAAAAAACAACAAGAAAATGAAGTCAAACAAAACATATAGTTCCTAGAACAGAGATTAACTAGTTATGATCTCACTATAGAATCCCAAACTAAAAATAAAGAGTTTACGTTTTTATATTTATCTCAGATGGCAGGGAATAAAACAAAAGTACTAGCAAATTATTCTTAATGGGTGCATACACCCTCAAAAAATCTTACCAGATTAATTATTAGTCAAAAGACGCCCTCCTTTATACTTAACAAAAAAACAATGATACATTGCATGAATCTACCCATGGCATCTGAAAAATGTTTTTTCACACTTTATAGGAAAGGCCATCTTCATCATTCACCATAGAAGAGTTAGAATCATTTCTTGCTCAATTAAAATTTCCCCAACTAGATAAAAAGTAAAAGTCAATCTAGTCTAATCCCTAGTCTCTTGTTGGTCAGCTTTTAATAACTGGCAAGAATAAGCCAACAATAAGGAAAAGGAATCCAAGGTTAGTAGTTTAAAATGTAACTCAACTAGGTTAAAATCACAGCTGCAAGCAGTAACAGTAAATTCATTACAAAAAAGCACAGATGAGAAATGCCATTCCTGAAGTATGTATCTGTTAAGACAGTTAGAAAACCTATCAGTTATGCAGCCAGAATCATCAGATGATGACTAGCCTCTGTTGTCTTCTGCACCCCTTCCACTTTATGACCTGACTGTGCCTCAAGAAGCTGATAGTTCTCCTTCTTTGAGAGTATGGATGGAGGTGAATGGGGAAGAAACAACTACCACTCCCCCAAATATGGTGCAAATTACTTCCAGCAATTTTAGTCCTTCCTATGGGTCAGTTTATTCCATCAACATCAACATCAGTACCCACTGTAACACCATCTCATCAAATGTTAATGTGAATAGACAATTAAGGGAAACAAATAAAGCTAAGCATGGGGAAAACTAAAAAAAAAAAAAAAACATTTCCTAATAAAAGTTCTCCACCAAAAACTAATACTTTGAAAAAAGATTACACAACTTATTACCCAGTTCCCAAGTGTTGTAGATGAGGAAGAATTGTCAATGGACACCACTTGGCAAACAAAAAACAAAGGAAGAAACAGATTCTGATGCTACTACTGATTTTGATATACCTCCTTTGCAATTGCATCCATTGTGAGAAGTATCGAATCCAACAAGTAGAAATAACGAGGCTGACCCAACCTTTAGAGTCGTGTGTTTCTGAACTGCAGTGGAGTTTAAAAACATTGTAGATTCTCTCCATTCTATTTGGAAACAAATTCTGCTAAATATGTAATGATTCTAGAAGGGCATGTACCATTGCAAAATCCAACTATTGATGATTCGAGAACAATATTAAAAGCCTCTATCTTCCATGATATTTTTAGAAACATATGGAAAAATGAACTTTTATTGATAATATCTCAAAACACACAGATGATGGAATTTTGGCCACTAGAAATGATTTGTTACAAGCCATTACCACAGCATGCCCCCAACCCCTAAATGGGCAAGAATTAAAGCTATCATGCAAAAGACAAATTAATCTATTAATGTGTATTTACAACATGATAGATGTATTTGAAGCCTTCTCTGGACATCCAGAGCCTACAGAAGTTTGTTTTAAGTGGCCAATTTAGCATTCATGAAATTGTAAATTAAGCACAATATGTAGCAGACAACATACTTAGGGAAGAAAAAGAACAAAAGAAAAAGGTTTATATTCAGCTCCAACAGTTTGATACTGACTCACAGGGAGAGGGAGGGGGGAAAAGAAATTGTGTAGGAAGAGGTAGATTCTGATTTTTCAAAGCACAACCTACAGAACAGTATCAGCAAAATTATCTCCACACATCACCACAGACACTGCCAGGTACACCAAATTTAAACTCTTATTTTAATTGTGGTCAATATGTACACTGGCAAAATGAATGTACAGTATGTGTTACAGCAAAGAAATTAACAAATATTCAGGCACTATAGCAAGTTGAGAGACATCCTCATGTAGGAAATACTGCTTAGCAGCCACCAACATGGCAAAAAAAATCATTAAAAACAGCTATGAGCAGGAAACATGTCTAATTTCCTTGGTAACAGTTGACCAGGATGGTCCTTTTGTCAGTGCTATAGTGGACAATTTATCCAATTTCTTTTTGATACAGGAGTTATTAGGTCCATAATTACTTCAGCAAATGCTGAACACCATCAACTTTGCAAACATACAATCTGGGTGTGGAAGTGTCCAGTGTTCCTTTTCACTATTCAGACATAACATCTTTTTCTATTTAAACTGGTCTGCTAAAAGGACAGCATACTTTTATTAAAGGAAATTCTACCCCATAAATATGTTAGCTAGAGACTTGCAATGTAAATTATGATGTATTGCTTATTGTACACCAGACAGTGTATTTTCAAATATTCCTAATGAACCCCTATGATTATACTCAAATACGATTTGTAAAGATAAAGATGCACTTTTTGTTATTTTAACATCAGAAGGAGATGTAAAAAATGTTGGTTGGAAGAATTAAAAGTAATCCCTCCACAGCTCTAAACTAACCATGAGATTATGATAGGGCTCATAAAAGATGTAAAGCCCGAGCGTATAACATTAAAACTTTGTGAACACCTGCCTATAGTAGTTCAGTATGCTTTGTCAGTAGAAGCAAAGAAAAAGGATTCCCACCTATTATTTCTGCCTTGTTACAACAAGGCATCATTATCCCAACACAAATTCCCTACAACACTCTGATTTTACCAGTTAAGAAACCAGGGAAAACATGTATAGATTTATACAAGATTTATTAGCAGAGAATGCAGTAGCAGTAGTACCAACATTTCTGGTAATCCCTAAATTTGCAACAGTTCTAAGTTCTATTCCACCAGATGTCATATTTACCAATCTCTCAAAAAACAACCTCAACAGACTTGCTACCTCCTATTATAGTATTGCTAGATTTGCCACAGGTTCTCCTTTTAGAACACATCATTGTAACAACCTAAAGCAATTAGGATGGCTAGAATTCCAAAACCAGATACTATTTCACCAACTTGCTATTATCCATAAGAGCCTGCATTACCCCACCTGTACACCTATACTGACTACTCTCATATCCCCCTACAACAATCTTAAGAATTTACGCTCTTCTAATAAGCTACTTATTACTACCAGCAAATCCAACAACTCAGCTGGAGATTCGTTGTTCTCTAACTCTGTTGGCAAACATTGGAACATACTTCCCTCTGAACTCCTATCTCTGTCCTCTATAACACTTTTTAAACAGAAACTAAAACAATTTCTCAGTACTCATTGGTTATGCCCTTGTACTAACCCTGACTAACCTTTTTTTCTATTTCCTATGTGTTGTCTGCTTCTAATATGAGTATGTTCTATCTACTGACATTCTCTTGCTGTTTCCTATAAATCTTGTATTTCACTGTATCACATAGTACATTTGTATAAGTAAACAACTTTATTATGCTATTTTATCCTGCTTGCACAAGTACACAACTATTTTGTTATATTTTTGTTTTTTCATATCTCCTCATCATGAGCCATGTACTCTTGTAATGACAACTGCATCAAGTCTGTATGGCTGAAACTGTGTAGAACTTTGTAACTACTGTTATACTTCTCTGAATTGTGACAACTTTTACTGTATATATTGTGTTTGTGTTGGAGCTTTTCTCCCTGGGCCTCTACTGAAAATGGATTTGTATTCCAGTTAGACCAGCCCAGTCAACAAATGTAAAATAAATAAGTAAATAAATGTCACTACCTTCTTAGTGACAGATGTTTCACCTGCCTTCTTTTCCATTTCTATATAGTCAGATATCTAAGGAAACTGGAGGGCTAACTTCAGTCCAGCAAACTTTAGGAAAATAGCTGAAATTAAATTACTTTATAGGCTATGCAATAAAATATGGCATCTTTCAGTTTTCAAGGCAGCTAGAGACACAGAGTGTGTGCTGAAAAGCTTTCTGTATTCATAGGTTCATAGGTTCATACTAGGCTATCTGCCCGAGGGCATTTATAAGCCTAGCCATAGTTTTGTGGCTTACGCCACCCCTTAGTTTGGAGAAACTATGCCCATTATTTAGCTGTGCCTCTGTCAAGCAGTGACACTGAGGTAACCCCTGGGGTGTATCTGCGATCTCCCATCCATTGGTCAAGATTCCTCTTGAACAAGGCCAGCGAGGTGCTCTGCCTCACATAAACCGGGATTTTGTTCCACAGCATAGGGAGTCTTTGGGTGATGAATCTATCCCTCCAGCACGTCCTATTAATAACCGTGTCGAGGTTTAAGTCACCCACCCTTGTGGCTCTGAGGGATCTAGATTTTTTGAGATGAAGCATATTCATCAAATCTGGGTTTGACATGGCCTTGTATGTCAGGCACAGGTCACCTCTGAGTAAGCGGTACGCAACTGAATATAACTGGAGTTCTTTCAGTCGTGCAGCATAAGACAGATTTTTGAGACCCTTTATCCTTTTGGTGAGGAACTTTTGTGGCCTCTCCAGCTGCTGCAAGTGTCGGGTCAGATACATTCCGAATGGGGCATTGTACTCGATCATTGGTCTGATGAGTGATGAGTATAGGGAGACTATGACTTCCCTTGATCTAGATGTGAATCCCTTCATGATAAGGTGGGCAATGTAGAAGGTCTTCCTAACTACTTTAGCAATATGAGTGTCGAATGACAGGCTACTGTCAACCTGGGTTCCCAGGTCCCTAATAACTTCTTCTGTGTTCAGGGATTGCCACCTATATGGTAGCTAGGGGTAACCTTATTTTTCCCGAAGGGTATGACTATGCATTTCTTGGCATTTAACTTGAGGCCATGGCTCTGGCACCAGTTATCCGTTTCTGTGAGACCCTTCTGAAGGATATCTGTGTCGGATGTGTTCTCAACTACGGCCCAGTTTGCAGTCATCTGCAAACTTTGTCAGCCATAACCCTCCTGTGTTTGCTTGTACTTCAGAAAAGTAGATGCCAAACAAGAGTGGGCCCAGGACTGAGCCCTGTGGGACACCACTTGTGACAGGCTTAGAGTCTGACATGGTGCCAGCAACTCTGACCCTGTGGGTTCTGTCACTCAGCCAGTTTGCAACCCATCTTGTAATGTATGGGTTTACATTTAAGTTGATGAGTTTTTCAATGATACCCGAGTGGGGTATTGTATCCAAAGCCTTCGCCAGGTCTAGGTAGGCTGTATGGACTGCCTTTCCCTCGTCAATGGCCTTGGTGACTGTTTCAAAAAGTCAACCAAGTTTAAAAGGCATGATCTGCCTTTGACAAAGCCAAACTGGGTTGGATCCAAAGTCTGCAAATTCCCTATGTCTTTATTTATGAGATCCATTATGATCCTTTCCATGGCTTTGCAGATCAGGCTTGTCAAGCTAATGGGACGGTAATTTCCAGGGTCGGTGGAGGCACCGCCTTTGTGGAGTGGGACCACAGTCGCTGCGCCACTCCTGGGTTCGTATCCGGAGGTGAGACTAAGATTAAACAGCTGTCCTAACTGTGGGTTTAATTCCTCGTTGAGTTCATGGAGCACACAGCCGGGGACACCATCAGGTCCCATGGATGCTGTGTTCTTTGCCTTGAGAGAGCAGTTCTCACCTGGCGTTGGAGATGTTTGGGGGCTACAATCATTTGGTATAGATATCTCTTCTTTAGGGGGAGGGTGGGGAGAAGTTTGCACTGAACCTGTCAGCCAGTATGTTGGCAATGTCTGTAGGTTCAGTAATCTTCACATCATTTTGAACTAATTCTGAGCATATCTGGGAGTTTCCTCCTAGGTTTCTGACATAGCTAAAGAATGCTTTATGGTTGTCTTTAGAGTCCTTAGCTATTTTTTTCCTCAAAATTAGCTTTGGATGATTTTATGAGAGCTCTTAGCTTTTTACTTATAGTGATCAGCGGTGTCTTACCTTTTAAGGATTTTGCTCTATCTTGTAGTAGCTTTCTCCTTTTATTGTAGAGTTTGTTTATGGCTGGGGTCCACCAGACTGGACGCTTGCCTTTGGTACAAAGAGTCTTTGTTTTGCTTGGGATTGCCTGATCCATGCAGCCCTGCAGGTGCTGATAGAAGGCATTTGTAAGTGATTCAGCGGTTTGAGTAATGTTAACCGCCAGCTCAGGGGCCTTAAAGGAGACCACACTAGTCTTTAGAAGTGTGAAGTCAGCTTTCGAGAAGTTCTTTACTGTGGTCTTTTCATTTCGGGTGGGGGCGGGATGAGGACCTCCAGCGAGATTAGTTTGTGATCAGATCTCACCAGTGAGGGGTATACTTCTGGCGTTGAACATTGTGCTCCCATGTTCGTGATGATGAGATCAAGTATGTTCTCTCCTCTTGTGGGGATGGTGACTAGTTGTTCCATGGCATTTGAGTTTATGAATTCCAGGAACTTTTGGGCTAGAGTGTTTGGGCTTGAGTAGTGTTCCCAGTCTATATTAGGGTAGTTGAAGTCACCTAGTATGATGGTGTTCGGAGATACATTTATCCCTCCAGTGTTTTCAGGAAGGCCATGTGAGGTTCCTGAGTTTGCGAGGGTGGCCTGTAACATGCTACAATTTGCATAGCAGTCTTGCTTATGGTTAATTGCACCTGGATGGTTTCCGATGCATCGTGCGATGCCACCAATCTTGAGGTGTGGGTGTCCTTGATGAATATGGATACCCCTCCTCCTTTCTTGGTATTGTCCGGGTTTTGTGGCGGAACGCATGATATGAGGTAAAACCTGATAGTGCTGGGGTGCTCTCAGGAGCCTTGAACCAGGTTTCTGTCACAGCACAGACATCGATGTTCTCCATACTGAGAAGGGCCTCGAGTGCGTGCATCTTGAGGTTGAGACTTCTGGCATTGAGCAGCATTACCCTTAGTTTTTTTTCTTTGTTTTGTTCTAGGGTGGTAGGTTTAGAATTTGAGCCTTGCCTAAAAAAGGCACTATGGGGGTGGCAAGAGCCTTTGCCAAAATCCAGAATCCCAGGGGTGACAAGTGCAAGCCGTCCCTTGCGAAGCAGCGTGGCTTGTCCATCATGTCATCCCAGGCAGACAGACATTGGATCCCCTTTGAATGACACCAGAGTTTAAGCCAATTGTTAAAACTGATCATCTTATCTCTGTATTGTGGCATCATTCTTGGTGAAGATAAGATACTGCTCAAGGTCAGGGTCATACCTGCCTGGGCTACATAATCAGAGAGCTCCTCTATGTCTCTTTTCATGTAGTCCAGGGAGGTACGTCTCAGGTCATTTACACCAGCGTGGACAATGATTGAGTCGTACTTGTACCTGCTGTTGAGAGACCTGAGTGCATGCGTTATGTGGCAGATTCTAGCACCCGACAGGCAGCTTACTGTGACCTTCTCCTTACTCAGTCTGGTGAGCGGGACGTCAGTGTGTCTGACTATGGAGTCACCAATGACTAGTGTGTCTGGCATAGTGTTTGGCCTTAAGGGCTGTGACTGCTTGACACTCTGACTGTGTGGTCTATGTGATGCAGGTGTTGTGTTCTGAGGTGGTAGTTGTTTGGGTGTCTGCTTTGGTGGCCTCTGTTGTTTTGGTAGATTTTTGATCAGAGCCTCCGAGTATGTCTTTGTGTGTTTATGTGTATGATTTGAGGTTGTGATGGTATTATGTGAGACTGGGTCTATAGTGTGTGTGGTTACCTTCTCCTCCTGTCTGGTCTTGCCAGTCCTATGTTGAGAGAGCTCAGCCTCCAGTTTGGCCGTATAGTTGCATCTCTCGCATGTATTTGTGTTTTGTGGGAGGAGGAGAGGGTTGTCTGTGTACATGAGGCAATTGTAACATTGCCTCAATAATCCCAGGTTCACCAGCTGAGCAGGAGAGGATATTAGCAACTGATCCCTCGACATGCTAGAAGGAATAGACAGAAAAACTTAAAAAAAAGGTTTTGGGGATGTGGGTGACTGAGAAATGGGGTTTGCTTTTTTTGGGGTACTTCCTATAACAAGAGTGCTGTATCGAGGTGATAAGTACTGTAGGAGCAAGTGCTTAGCTATACGGATAGAGAATAGTCTACTAGGGAGTCAAGTAGAGATAATTTATAGTTGGAGGATACACTAAATAGAACAGTAGTACACTTTGAGGAAAGTAGTTTTAAGGGAAAATTTGAAGAGTGAACTTTAGGTAGCCCTAATAGTTTAAATCTGCTTAGCAGCTCCGCGCTAAAGCACGCTAACGCGTGCTTTATAGCAGGGGGCTGGAAAAAACAGGAAATTACCCAAAATGGCCAACAGATTACAAGTTGCTGCTTCTAACCACTCCTCTAAGGACAAACAAGCAGCTCAGTACTCCCCACTCCCACTGGTGAGTAAAGAAACTACCTCTGGCCACACAAGAAAATGGAGGAATACAGAAACCAAATACAAAGCCCAGGGATCAGCAAAATCTGATCACTGGAACAACTAGCAAGTAAAGTTTAGGAAAGGAGAAATATTTTTTGTTTTTTTCTTTTTCAAACAGACAGGAAAAAATGCAGTAAATGCTTTGTTTTCGACTAAATTGCTATCAAAGGCTGGTACACTTGAGTGTATTAGCCTGTTTGTTACTTTTAAGCAATACTTTAGCCCACAAGTGCAATCAACAATATAAGCTCACAAACACAGGAAAATAAGGCAATAAAATAGTAATAAAGGCACAAACAGTAGTTGTCTTCAGAGTGAACTAATTACTGCTTCTGAAAGCATGAAGGAATGCAATTGTTTTATGACTTCCAGCATCTGGCAAAGATATGAGGTCTATGCATTTTTATAGGTAGATGCTAAATACTGCCAGCTTCCAGCATTGGGGGTTTCACCCTGGAACTAGAGTCAGATGACAAGAAATAATGCCATTCTACAAGGTATCCCAGCAGTAATATTTGAGATATTAATTTGAGAAGTCTCTTAGTGAGACAGGGCATTCTGCATTTTGTCTTGGATCTGACAACAACTAGAAGATCCATTCACATCTGCCTTTCTCTAATAGTAAGTTACTAGGTCATAGTATAATAATTTTCTTAGATTCTGTCAGGAATATAGTGAAGCTTAGTTTAGATATTTTCTTTATTTATTTGAGACTGTCCTGCAATGTTGATTTAAATATTTTCTGGGGGTTTGAACTCTGATGTCACTGTGAATATATATTTAGCATTGCCTTGTTTTTTTATTATTTATTATTAAATATATTTAAACCTTTTAATGTGACTGATCTGTATAGAGATATATATGTTTTGAGAGTACTTGCGTGTTTATTTGGTGACACTGTGTGGGCCACTCCTAACAGCCTTGCTCTTGGTCAAACTACCATTTGTGTTAATATTAATATTACACAGTAAGATTGGACACCCTTTGTTAAGGGTCTTAAGGTAGCTGCAGGAGTGACTGGTGGCAGTAATAACTATTGCATAGTCTGGGCAGCCAGGGGCAGAGCTAGTAAATCTGTGCCATCCTTGTGTGTGTGTGTGTGTTTGTGTAAATCAAACCTCAAAGAGTGCGGGTCAGCTACTTGAGGAGGGACATGAAGCACTGGTTGGACAGAGAGGGTGCTGGAGCTCTTGGCTTGGTCACTCAGCTGAGATCTCAGCTCTACAGCTGTGCCAGTGGGGATTCTTACTGGGGATCTGGAGAAAGGTAGAGAAACCAGTCCCAGACTGACTGTGGTCTCTTTATGCTCTTAAGGGAAATTGCACTTGCTGCAGAGAGCTGCATCTGGAAATACTCTGTGTGTACTTGCTATCCTTCAAGTGAACAGCCCCACTGGTGTCAGTGGTGAAGATTGAGGCTACTTGATTACTGGTCCAGTGGTGGGGCATCACAGAAACATTACTATTGAAGACGAAGATTCAGTACTTTTCTGCAGCATGATTGTCTAAATATGAATTGTCATAACTCATTACCCCTCTTTATAGATAGCTCAGTGTGCACCACTTAACCCTGCTTCTTTAATTCTGACAAAAGACAAAGAAGAGTACCTCATGACTGTGTAGTTACTGTTAACACTGTGCTTCCTCCTAGGTTAGATTTACAACATGTTCCATTAAACAAACCACATTAATTCCTGTTTGGATGGATCCTCTTTTTGAAGAGATGGTTGTGAACTTGTAGCAGCCTTTTTCATTTGTATACAAGACAAAATTTTGTTAACTGGACAATTAAATTGAAATTTGTCTTCTCAAATAGCCAAATTTATAGCTATTTCTGAAGCCTGTAAGATAGGCAAAGATCAGTCAGTAGACATTTTCACAGATTCACATTATGCTTAAGGAGTATTCATGAGTTCGGGACACTTTGGAAAGAATGAAGATATTTGACTTCAGCAGGAACTGTTATTAAAATGCAATTTTTTTAATGATTTATTAAATGTCTTATTACTGCCAAGAGATGTAGTTGTGGTTAAATGTGTTGCAAATAAAAATAGTGATTCTTTTATAACCAAGGCAAATACTTTTGCAGATATAGCAGCAAGACAGGCTGCATTATCTTATCCTGTTCAGGCTTTATTTTTGCAGCAAATGAATGAAACTAACAACATTTTTTTTTCCTTAAAGGAGATGTTTGGCAGGATTCACGAAAGCTTGCACAGAGTTGTAGAGTAGTGTAAGATGTCAAACAGGCAATATGTCTGCCGTG
This sequence comes from Protopterus annectens, assembly GCF_019279795.1. NCBI lineage: Eukaryota > Metazoa > Chordata > Ceratodontiformes > Protopteridae > Protopterus > Protopterus annectens. The sequence goes on along the minus strand of NC_056731.1, from coordinate 1,673,780,108 downwards.
CGATCCAGGAACAGCCGGCAGGGGCATGCACGAGAGCTGCTAAAACTACTCTTGCACGGACAGCATCTTGGTATGCAAATTACCTCATTTGCTGCTGAAAGCCATGGAAATGAGGTAAATTTTCAATTCAGGAAACAATAACCTGTCCGTGGAAGATTAATGTTATCTGCAGAAATGTACTCCGTTGGTAACGGAGTACCTTTCTGCAAGTAGCTATACGGAGCTATGCAGCTCCAAATAAAGGATGCATACAGTTGTGGAAGCATACCAATGCCCATATATAAGGCCATTGGCATTTATAAATGTTTAAAAATATAAAAATCTAACTTTTTCCCCGATCTCCGATGTTTAAGCATAGCGCAGCACCACAAAAACGTACAGCGCTTTAAAAAACAAGAAAATAATTTAAAAATAGCCAAAAATAGGCATTTTCACTAAAAAGTTTATCCTGCCATGCAGGTGAATGGCAGGCTGAAGACAACAAGGCCACTGAGAAGTGGTTGCTAAGGGGGGGGGCTCAGTGTGAGAGATGTAACCATGCATTAGTAGGCAATCCTATGCAAAAGAGGATAAGGATAGTGAATCCCAATTTTTCCCAGCATGTCAGCCATGTCCCAAGAGTGTAAGAGTAGGAGAAGGTGAGTATTAGAGTAGAATATAGGTGACGTCATGAGGGTGTGTGTCAGAAAGGCTGTAAGCTAATTGGAGCACAGTGGCTTGTGTTTGCCCTAAGTTGCTCAGGATTGCAAGAGGTGTGCCTACAGTTGTCCTATTTGAAAACCTGAAACCAAAGGTGCACACTGTTAAAAGATCGGAAATTTCTTGCAAACATGCACACAACGTGTGCATGCACGTTTGCGCATGTTTGCAAGGCACTGCCTCGGGCAGAAACAGAAAGGCAAAAGGAAGGAAAATAAGTAGTAGGAAGTTAACCAAGGAGAACTAGCAGAGCTACCAGGTGAAATATATCAGAATCAGCCAATTACACAGGCAGCAAACTATCCCAACCCAGTCCAGCACTTTAAACTCTGCAAACAGCATCCCCCCCTGTTTTTTCCCAAGAACTCTGCAACACTGCAGTATACCAAGAGGGAAAGCTTAAAAAGCTTAAGTCAGACAAAAATGTTAGGGGCTGCTCTTGCTATCATAATCCAAAAAAAGAAGAAAAAAACAAAAAGGAAAGTTGATGCTGACTGTAGAAAATTTATTCACGACTCTACGCAATTAGATAAAAATAAACTGAATGAACGCTTTTAATCACTTGTGTTTTCGTCCTGAATGGACTTCATCAGATAAAACAAACATATTACAATCATCCTTTTTATACCAAATTGCTATCATAAACCAACATGTGCAAGGTGCTGAGGGTGGTGATGCTGTGAATGCTGCTGAGCAACCCACATTGAAGAGATAGAGAAGAGTATACAGACCCAGGGTAACCTACCAGGAGCTACATGAGCTGGAGATAGTGGAGCACTATAGGGTGGACAGAGACCTCCTGCAGCAAATTGTTGAGCTGTGCCAGCCACGCCTCACACACAGAACCAACAGAGGGGAACCTATCCCAGTGGATACCAAGGTATGTGTTGGCATAAGAATACTAGCTACAGGTACCTTCCAGAGACCAACTGGTGATATGATGGGGATTTCACAGGCATCAGCATCCAGGGTACTCCACCAGCTCCTGGATGCTATATCAGCACATGTCAGTGACCACTTATATTTCCCCAATTCCCATGAGGCATTGGCCAGCAATATGCATCTTTTCCACCAAATAGCAGAATACCCTGAGGTAATGGGTGCAATAGACTGCAAGCACATATGCATCAAAGCACCACCCGCTGAGCGGGTTAGGGTCTACGTCAACCACAAGGGCTTCCCCTCCATCAACTGCCAGGTCATGTGGGATGCCCAGGGCATAATAATGAATGTGTGTGCTGGCTGCCCTGGAAGCTATCATGATTCCTACATTTGGCATCTGACGCAGCTGTACCAGAGATTTGCCAATGGGGACATCCCACATGGTGACTTAGTGGGGGATGCTGGATGCACTGGAGCCATGGCTGATGACATCCATCAGAAATGCACACACACCTGAACAAGAACTCCATAATGAGGCATACGCACAAACAAGAAACATAATTGAGCGTGTGTTTGGGATGCTCAAGTCACGGTTCCAGTGCCTGGACACATCTGGTGGAGCCTTGCAATACTCACCAACTGCATGTACCCAAATTGTTATGGTATGTGCCATGCTACACAATATGATCCTGCGGAAACAGCTGCAACAGGAACAGCATGGGGCAGGGCCAAACAACCCCCCACCGTTGCCAAGGCCTGCACAGGCACAGAGTGACTCGGAGGAGGAACAACCTGAGCCTGCCTCTGTAGGCAGAAGGAGTCATGCCCAGTATGCCCTGGCCTTGGCAAATAGGCAATGCATAGCACATACACTCAATAGGAATCCTGGAAATGACACCTCTCTCTGACTCGCACATACAATAAAAGGGATGCCTAACTTGACACTACTTGTTTTCAATCATGTATAGGGAGTGTACCATGTGCATCCGACATAGGCAGCCCTGCAGCACCACTTGAGGCATGAGTGCCCTATTTTAAGCAATATAAAGCACTGCTAAGCACATTTTACCAGTACTGAGCATATTTAAATACAATTGCATGTAACTGTGCACCGCGCTAACCAGCACAACGTCTGGCAATATCGGGCAACATTGAGCAACGTTGGGCAAAGTCAGGCAAAGTCGGGTAAAGTCGAGCAAAGTCGTGTAAGCATACTCACACCTGCTTTACTGTTCCTTAAACAGTCAGGTCTGCCGAGCAGGAAAATAAAAAGCAGTGACAGGGCTCAAACTCAGGATACTGTGCACTACAGTCACAATACTGAGCCATTAAGCCATGACAGCATTTCACTGGCACAGACACAACTTAAGTCACTCACATATACCAGTTGGGGGTGTCACATACCTAACAGTCACAGCCAGCAGGACAATTGTAGACAAACACAAACACAAATAAATGCTGTAGCATGCCCTCTGAAGACGCATATGAGTAACCTCCCCCCAGGCCTATGCAAATAGGTAACACCAGGCCAGGCAGTGTGATGTGGGTTGGGTAGGCTATGAAGTCGCAAACTAATATGCATGTAATTGGAAGCTAAGGTCTGTAGTACAGGGGTATGCCTCAAGCCAGTGCAATAGGCAACAGTACAGACTGAAATGGAGTACCTGACATAGCAGTGCAGGCCTAGAAAATGTGTATAAGTGTCAGGTGTACCCCTCATCCTATGTACACCCACAGTAACAATCAGGTGTTCCCCCCAGGGTAGAAATGTACAAATAATAGCTGTCTCCCCTGTATGTAGAAATGTTGATAAGTCTATGCAAATTGACTCATGGAAGCCTTGCAGGCACAGCATGTTTCCTGTCGATGCACATCACAAAGGTGAGCCCTGAAGTAAAAAACAACTTGATTTTTCACACACATATAGTATATATGCCCGTAGCAAATTTCAATCAGCAACATACTGAAAGGTCATACTGGGCATGCTCACACACAAACGAAAGAAGCAAATGTCAGTCAACAACATACTGAAAGGTCATACTGGGCATGCTCACACACTTAGGCCATGTCTGAATACAGCAGTGGACCACACATATCTGGCAGTTGCAGTTCTTACTCCAGACACTTGTCACTATTCACCAATCCTGCCTTGCGCACACAGTGATATGAAAACAGGCCCATGTAATATATTGGACCCCTGTCATAATCAAACTATGTACTAGAAGTACTTAAGTTGTTCAAAGAAAGTGAAAATCTAAAGAATATCAATAAATCTCTGATCAGTATCATCAAGAAACAATGAGCACTCCTAACATTATCCAAGCCATGTTTTGGAAAAAATATTGCCAAAGAGTCCATAGAGAACCATGAAGCTTTCTTTCGCTATGTCATAAATATCAATGTAAACTCATATATGTTCTGAGTCAGTGTGAAGTGTAAATGAATACATGTACATGACTGACATTACCAACATCTTGTCAGACAGGTTTATACATATTTACCCCCCTCTCACTGACAAAAGGGCCCATTACCATACCTGGAGATTGTGAAAACCCAGAAATCACATATACAATGGTTAAACAGCTCTATCCAAACCTAAAAACATCTATGGGATGACATGGTTTCCCTGGCTGTGTCATATGTGAACTCCAAAACAAACAGACCCTGCACCTGAGCAATCTGTTGAGACTCACCCTCTGTACAGGATATGAAACTGTTGAATGGGTTACAGCAACGTTTGGCACACTTCACAAGTATTGGTGCACAACAGACCATGGAAACTATTGTCTTATAAGCCTAATAAGCATGATCTGCAAGGCCATGGAGGCCATCATTATGGAACTCATAAACAGAGCTATTAGGAGCCTACAAACACCCAACCCTACCCATTTTGGTTTGGTCAGGGGCAGATCATGATTCCTAAACCTGCTAGACAGTTTTCAAGGCAGTTACCCAGGACATACATCAATGAAATGAGCTATACATGGCCTACACAGACCTTGAAAAGCCCTTTTCCAACATCCCACACACATGTCGTATCCACAAAATCAACAACCTGTGCATAAACACGTATGTCATCTGATGGATTGCCAACTGGGGCACAGATAGATCCCACAAGATAAGAATTGTGGTCTCCCTGCTGGACTGTAAGCTGGTAACAACTGCTGTCCCCCATGGCTCAGTCCTGGGACCCCTCCTGTCTGGTGTATACTTTTCAGAAATACAGTCAAACACATGAGGGCTTTGGTTAGCAACGTTTGTGGATGACTGCAAAAAGGTTGTCATAATCGATATTTGGGACAACAGAGACATCCTTAAAAAGGGTCTCAGTCAGACAGATGTGGTGTCAAAATTATGGCCTCGAGCTACAGTCATACAAATACCACATAAGTGCCAACACCCTAAATATGGAGGTAATAATAAGGGATCTATGGACACATGTGGATAGTTATCTCTACTTCCAGAAACACATTCACAAAGTGGTTAGAAAATCATGCTATGTGTTCCCACAAATTGCCAAGGTCTTTGCGTGTAGGTCAAAGGAGGTTCCCTCTACTCATCAGCCATCAGACCCATCAGAGAGTATCACGGCACACTTGCAATTAATCTGACTAGGCACCTTCAGCAGCTGGAATGACCACTGAAGTACCTCAACAAGAGGATTACTGGCCTCAAACAGTTGCCCCATGCAACAAGACTGAATTTAACTCAATCTGTACTCTGCTGCATACTGTCTACTCAGGTGATCTCTGCCCAACAGACAGGTCCATGTCCAATGCAGAACTGATGTACATGCGCTATCTGAAGTAAACCCAAGCTCACTGTGCCACATGTTCTAGGGATATCATCATCACAACAATAAATAGAACATGTTGGAGGGATACATTACTAACTCACAGACTTCCCTTGCTTTGGAAAAGGCTCCCAACCTACATTAAGCTGAGTCCCTCACTGACACTCTTCCGGAGGAGCCTTGATGAGTGTATGTGAAACTGAACTGTCACACCATGGATCATTTCATCAGCTCTACTATACAGAGGCCTAGGGAACTAACCCCGTGTGTGGTGATAGCTCCAGACTCTGGCCATACTAATATATGCCTTCAGGCAGATAGCCTATTACCTACCTATGTACTTATATATATGTAGGGAGAACACAGTATAAGAAGCCAAAGATGGATGGGCAGAGATGTGTGTAAGAGGGTGACCATGACAGGGAGCCATCCAGGACTGTCCCACCCAGCACACCTCCCAATGGCACAAAAGACATGAGGTGCACATCTCACCCACTGTGCATAACACCCACCAGTATCTGTAAGCATTACAGTGTATGTGGTCCATGTGCCTGCTGTACAACATGACTGTACAATGAAGTGCACATCTCCTATCTGTAGACATGTACCTGTCACATAGGTTCATAGGTATGTAGTAGACTATCTTCATGAAGGCATATATTAGCCTAGGCAAGTTGTGCAGCTTTCACCACCCTATTGGGTAGTCTCCTAAGCCCTAGTTCTAATAGTTAGCACCCTAAGCCCCTTTCTAGTGAGGCTGCTGATGTGATGTCTGGTGTGAGTTGTCTGTTTCCCATCCACTCATCAAGGTTCCTATTGAAAAGTGTCAGCAAGGGGCTCTGTCTGATGTACATTGGGACTCTGTTCCACAGTAAGGCAAGTGTCTGGGATGGTACTCTATCCCACCAGCATGTTGTATTCATTGTTGTGATGAGGTTCATATCCCTGGAGTGTGTAGTGTGACTCAATTTTGTTATCCATAGATGGAGCATGTTCAACAGTTATGTGTTGGACATGGCTCTGTATGTTAGGCAGAGTGTGACTCTGAGTAGGCAGTATGCAACGGAGAACATATTTAGTTTTACCAGTTGTGTTGCATAACACAACTGTTTGAGGCAAGTAATCCTCTTGGTGAGGTACCTCTGTGGTCTCCACAGCTGCTGGATATGCTTAGACGAGTGCATCCAAAAGGGTGCATTGTACTCAATGATGGGTCTGATGACTTAAGAGTAGAGGGCCACCACTACCTCTTTTGATCCTGATGCAAACTCTTTGTTGATTAGATGGGCCACATAGCATTTCCTAATCACTTTGGCAACATGGTTGTCAAAGGAAAGATGACTATCTACTTGTGTCCCCAGATCCCTTATTACCTTGTCAGTTTTTAGGGGGTAACACCTATGTGGTAGTTTGTGGGTACTTTGTTTTCACCAAAGGGGATTACTATGCATTCTTCCACATTGAGCTTGAGGCCATGATTCTGACACCACACATCTGTCTCATAGAGTCCCTTATGGAGAATATTTGTGTCATCCGGGGAATCTATTATGACAAACACTTTACAGTTCCCAGCAAACTTAGTCAACCACAACCCTCCTGTGTTGGCATGTACTTTTGAGAAGTTTATACCAAACAGGAGGGACCCCAGGACTGAATCCTGGGGGACACCAGTTGTTACCGGTGTAGAGTCTGACATGTAGCCAGCAACTCTTAATTTGTGGGATCTATCTGCGAGCGAGTTTGCAATCCATCTTGTGATGCATGGATTCATGCCCAGGTTGGTGAGTTCATCTATGATACCTGACTGGGGAATAATGTCAAAGGCCTTAGCGAGGTATTGGTAGGCTGTGTAGAGCTCATTTCAATCATATGTAGCCTGGGTAACTGTCTCAAAAAAATCCACCCAGGTTAGGAGGCGTGATCTGCATTTGACAAAGCCAAACTGGGTGTGCTCAACTGTGTGAAGGTTCCCAATGTCTTTATTGTTGACTTCCATTATGATTGGCTCCATTGCCTTGCAGATCAGACTCGTCAGGCTCATAGAGCATGAATGCCAAGGGTCTTTTGTGGCCCCACCCCTGTGGAGTGGGAAGAATGTTGCTGTGAAACATTCTCTGGGTACATATCCTGTAGAGGGGATGTAGAGAGAGGTGTAGGTATCCCTGATGAATATGTATACATCCCCACCCTATGTGCTATGATCCAGGTTCTGATGCTGGAAGGTATGGAATGAGTAGTATCCTGGTAGTGCTGGTGTGCTCTCTGGAGCCTTGAACTAGGTTTCTGTTACTGCACAGATATCAGTATTCTCTATACTGAGAAGTGCCTCGAGTGTGTACATTTGGAGGCTGAGACTTCTGGCAATGAGTAGCATTTAGCTCACTTTGCGGTTATTTGTGTTGGTTACATGGTTTGGTTTGTCCTGAGTGACCGGTGTTCCACACCTGAAGTCAACACCTCATTGGTCCGATCTGACCATAAGCTAATTACCCTACATATTCACATTCTGCCCCCACCCGCCATTAAGGAAACCATGTTAAAAAAATTCTCCAAAGCCAACTTCATGCTTCTTAAGACAAAAGTAATAAACTTCGGGACACTCATGCAGATGGACAATACAGTTATGACTACTGAATCCTACACAATTGCACTTTATAAGCACTTACATGAGTGCATGGACCATGCTACCTCAAACAGAACATAGATGCTATCCTCCAAGAAAATGAAGCCAATCTGGTGATCCCCTGCCATAAACAAACTGTATAACAGAAGGAAGAAACTGTTTCAAAAGAGGGTAAAATCCCATGAGTGGTGGAGCTCCCTGGTCAGCCTCAGTAAGAAGCTGTGATCCCTGATAAAATCCTCCAAAGCTAGTTATGAAAACAAAATCACCACTGATTCTAAAGACAACCATAAAGCTTTCTATAGCTATGTCAAGAATCTCAATGGCAACACTCAGATCTTCTCTGAGTTACAGCACAATGGCACTAAATAAACAGACCCAACTGATATTGCCAACATCTTGGCAGATAGGATCAGTGCTAACTTTACCCCCCTCTCACCCATGAAAGAGCCCATCTCTATACTGGAAGAATGCAAAGTTGCTGTCATCATGGCTGCACAGGTAAAAAACACACTCTCCAAAGCCAGGAACACAGCATCCATGGGACCAGACAACATCCCAGGCTGCGTTCTACATGAACTACAGAATGAACTGGCACCACACCTAAGTACCATGTTCAATCATAGCCTCACCTCAGGCTTTGTGCCTGCTGAATGATGCACAGTGATGGTTATCCCACTACACAAGGGAGGAGCCACCACGGACCCTGGGAACTAGCGCCCCATTAGCCTGATGAGCCTGGTCTGCAAGGCCATGGAACGTATCATCATGGAACTTATAAACAAAGACATTGGCAATCTCCAAACCCTGGACCACAACCAGTTTGGGTTTGTAAAAGGCAGATCATGTTTCCTAAACCTGATAGACTTCTTTGAAGCAGTCACCAAAGCCGTAGACAAGGGTAAGGTGGTTCACACAGCCTATCCAGATCTTGCCAATGCTTTTGACACCATCTCCCACTCTGGAATTATAGATAAACTCACTAAAGTAGGTATAAATCCCTATGTCACAAGATAGGTTGCCAAATGGCTCACTGACAGAACCCATACTGTGAAAGTAAAAGACTCCAAATCCGACTTCAGACCAGTGACAAGTGGAGTACCACAGAGCTCAGTCCTGTGTCCTGTCCTGTTTGGTATCTACTTCCCTGAAGTACAGGCTAACACAGAAGGTCTTTGGCTAATGAAGTTCCCTGATTACTGCAAACTAGGAGCCATAATCAAAACTACTAATGATGTGGACATCCTACAAAAGGGCCTCACTGAGACAGATGCCTGGTGTCAAAGCCATGGCCTCAAGCTCAATGCCAAAAAGTGCATTGTTATCCCCTTTGGTAAAAACTCTGTACCCATGAACTACAACATAGGTGGTAATATGTTTTTATGTGCTTAGAATTGATGAAGTGAGTGATGCTATCTAGTGAGAGGTAGATGTTTTAGGTTCTCCATGCACACTTTGTTGTGTATATATATGCCTAAAGTCTTAATGTTTAGTTTTTTATGGTTGTATGTGTTGTACAAATTTGTTTAGGAGGCAATGGACTGGATCAATCTGGTGGTGCCTCAGAATATGTTTTACAACCAGTTGTATGTTTTAATGACATAAGCTTCATAGTGATCATGTTGTAGTATTTTATCAGTATGAACAAGTTTTAATATGTTATATGTGAATAATGATCATTTCTGAATGAAAGTGTACATATTTTGTGTGACTTTTTTCAGCGCTTATTTGTTGAATGTGTACTATAGGAGGATTCTTGTTTGAGCGCTGTGTTTTATGAGGCATTTACCTTTAAATGCTCATTTCCTTGTTTAGTGATTTCCCGCTTTTATTTCTATTTAAATGATGTATAAACTACTTACTATTGGTCTGATGAAGCTGTGAAGCGAAAGCGCTAACCGTAGTTTTATGTGCACTCAATTAAACTGATCTCACGTTTTATCTACTTTGGCATCTGTGGACTTTTTTGGTACGAGTGTTATCTACGAGACTTGGAGTTAATGTTTCTATGCCCTTCATTGTTTTGCTCCTGGTATTCGTTTCAAGTGTTATTTTGTTGTGCTTCTCACTAGGGGCATTAACCCCACGTGGATCGGTTCCTTTAACTTTGTTATAGGTGGTAGTATACTTAACACTGAAAGTGTGATAAGAGACCTTGGGACACAGGTGGACAGTAGTCTCTCCTTTGATACTCACATCACCACAGTAGTCAGGAAATCCTTCTACGTGGCACACCTCATCACAAAAGGTTTCTCATGCAGAAAAAAAGAGGTCATTGTTCCCCTCTACTCATCACTCATTAGATGCATTATAGAGTACAATGCCCCTTTTGGTATGTACCTCACAAGACATCTACAACAACTGGAAAGCCCACAGAAATACCTCACAAAGAGGATTACCAGCCTCAAATACATGCCCTACACAGACCGTCTCAAAACACTCCAGCTTTACTCTGTCGCATATCGCCTACTCAGAGGTGATCTCTGCCTAACATACACAGCTATGTCAAACACAGAGCTGTTGGACATGCTCCACTTAAAGAAATCCCAATCCCTCTGAGCTTTGGCCCCAAAACCCAGACTGAAATACAAAAGGAGGGGGTGTATCCATTTTCATAAAGGATACCCACACCTCCAGGTTAGTGGCACAGCACAAGACCTCGGAGACCATCCAAGTGCAACTAACAGTGGGCAAAGCTGCTTATCAGATCATAGCCTGCTACAGATTACCTACCTTGTCTCAGGACCCTCACTCAGCATTCCTGAGAACACTGAAAAATATAAAGGTCCTACCAAACACCATGATATTAGGAGATTTCAACTACCCAAACATTGACTCAGAGAATTACTCAATTACAAACTCCTTTTGCCCAACGCTTCCTAGAGTTTATAAACTTAAATGCCCTGGAACAGCTGGTCACCATGCCCACTAGAGGTGGCAACATACTGGACCTGATCATCACCAACATGGGGGATCAGTGTTCCACACCAGAGGTAAACCCCTCGCTGGTAAGATCAGATCATAAAGTAATCACACTGGACATCCACATCCCGACCCCACCCCCAGTCAAGGAAACCACTGTAAAAAACTTTTCCAAAGCAAACTTCACACTTCTCAAGACCGAAGTGGAAAGATTCAAAGCCCCCTTGCTATAGAATAATGCTATCCAATCCGCAGAATCCTTTACAAGTGCATTCTGTGAGCATCTACAGGGATGCATGGATTGAGCCATCCCAAGTAAAACCAAGACTCACTCCTCCAAAAAGAGGAAACCAGTCTGGTGGCCCCCAGCCATAAATAAGCTATACAACAGAAGGAGGAAACTACTACATGATAGAGCAAAATTCCAAAAAGGAATGGCATCACTGATCATTATTTGCAAGAAACTACGATTGCTCATAAAATCATCCAAGGCCAGTTTCTAAAGAAAAATTGCCAAGGAATCTAAAGATAACCACAAATCCTTCTTTAGCTATATTAAAAATTTAGGTGGCAACTCTCAGATATGCTCTGAGCTAATGCTAAATGGCAAAAAATACACTGAACCAATTGAAAATGCCAACATTCTGGTGGACAAGTTTGGTGCAAACATCACCCCCTCCTCACCCCCAAAAAGGCCCATGTCCATCCCAGAAGCATGCAGAGCCCCAGACATCACGGACATGCAGGTAAAAACAGCCCTCCCCAAAGCTAAGAACACAGCATCAATGGGACCGGATGGTGTCCCAGGCTGCTTCTTACACAAGCTCCAAAAGGAACTAAACCCTCACCTAAAGTCACTGTTCAGACTCAACCTTTCCACAACAGAACCTGGGAACTGTTGCCCTATAAGCCTGACCAGTCTGGTCTGCAAAGCTATGGAGTGAATTATCATGGAACTCATAAACAGATCCAAAGAAAAAAGCTAGTGCTTAGCCAAATCCCAGTTCAGCAAGAAGATAAATTAGCAAAGCAAAAAACGTCACTGGGAACTGCTGCTGTACGAATAACATAAAATGTTTATTAAAACACACAAAATAAACCAAAGTGAGCGCTTTCGGGCTAAGCCCTTCTTCAGACAAAGTGCTCTTACAAACATTACATTTTTAAAATAGGCATACACCAATCACTCTTCAGTAAATAATCCCGCCCTTCTCTGTGATTTTGCTTAAAGCTAACAAACCATAATTAAAAACACACTGTTGCTACTCTATGCTCAATAAAAAGCACGCCTACTTTTAAGTGTTCGCTTCAAGGGTACCATGTCATTCAGCCCAGGTTTAATGTGGGCTGTTAGGTCTAAAATCCATTTCGATTCTATAGCTTCTGTCTTCAACCTAACATCACCCCCTCTCTTATTAACAAATACATTAGCAATCACCCTAAATTTAAATCTGTGTGTGGGATAATCCTTTACATGATTGTACAGTGCATTATGCTCATCACAGTTCCTGATTGACGAAATATGCTGTAGTATCCTAATTTTAAGCATATTGCTGGTCTTACCAACATAATATCCTGAGCATGATGTACAATCAGCCAGATACACCACATTTGTAGTCCTGCAAGTGGCTCTCCCCCTGAGGTGAAAACTCTTCCTGTGGAAGGATGTATAAACACTGTTTCCCTATTGATATGTTTACAAGCCTTGCAGCTCCACAAGGGACAGTACCCAGTGACCTAGGTAGGCACGTGGCATCATTATTGCCCCTGTCGTGACAGAGTATATCCTTTAAGTTCTTGTTCCTCTTATAGCTAAACTGTGGGGAATCCCCCACTATATCATTCAAATTTCTGTCACTAGTAATGATGTTCCAATTCCTCCTAATGATATCACATACCCCTTTGATGTTACTACCATAGGTTAAAGTTACCCTGGGTCTAGTGTCCTTCTTCCTAACTTTATTCTGGTAACTATTATGATTACTATGGTTATTCTCTGGCCTCGTTGTGACATCAAGCCATGGCCTATACTTACCCTGTCTGTTCCCACTACCTCTTGCTACTGCTGTTTCCACTAAATCACATCTATATCCTCTTTCTTGGAAACATTCTTTCAAATTATCTATCTCTCTCTCAAACTGGTCATCCATTCGACTGACCCTAGAGATCCTGCCAACCTGCCCTTCCACTATGTTGGAAAAAGTGAACCTAGGGTGCATACTATCAAAAGAGAGCAATGAGTTCTTCCAACTCTCTTTTCGATATAGTCTAGAACTAAAACCTTCAGGTGTAAGTTCTACGGTGACATCCAAGAAATCCAAAGCCTCGCGTGAGCTCTTGATGTCAAATCTCAAGAAGGATGTGGTAGAATGTAAAAATTCCAAAAAGGAAGTTAACCTCTGTTCATCCTCCTTCCAGGCAATAAAGATGTCATCTACAAATCGTAGATAGACCCCTATATATGGACTCCAATCTCTATGGCTTAAGACATGTTTCTTTTCCCAAAAGGAAAGAACTAGGTTAGCGTAAGAATTAGCACAGGGGGTACCCATGGCTACCCCCTGTGCTTGCCTAAACACTGAACCATTGCTCAAGAAAACATTATTCTCCAAGACCAGTTTCAGTGACTCCTGTATAAGAAAAAGTTCTCTCTCTGCAACACCCACATCCTTCAAAACCCCTACACAGGCTGCTATGCCATATTCATTGCCTATCACTGTAAATAGACTATGTACATCCAAGCTTACTAATATAATGCCCTCATAGCAACCTTCTCTGTTCATTTCACCCAAAACTCTAAGAAAGTGTGCAGTGTCCTTCAAAACATTATTCATGAGATCTACGTAAGGTCTAAGTGTGCATTCCAACCATATGGACAAATGCTCCGTCACCCACCCCCTACCCGATACTATGGGTCTAAGGGGTGGGTCTGTCAATGATTTGTGCACCTTTGGTAGGGCCTTGAACACTGGAATGACTGGTTTATCTACATGAAAAAAATCCATGAGATCTTGGGTTATATACATATTAGTATATAGCCATTTTATACGTCCATGTACTTTACTGATAATGTTCCTGACCTCTATTGGATTCAATAAACAATATACATCTTTTTCAGATAGCAACCCTGATATCTTCATGTTATACCAGTCAGTGTCAAGGACCACTACAGCCCCTCCTTTATCTGCCATCTTTATCATTAAATCTTGATTCTTACTAAGATTTTCTAGGGCTTGTCTTTGCTCAAAATTTAAATTATAAAAACGGTCTTTCCCTTTTTCTTGCAAAACATGAATAGATCACTTTCACATTTGTTAATAAATAAGTGCGGGTGAAAAGGTGGAACATAGCTACTGGGTTTCGTAGGCCCACACTAGGACCCTGTGCCCCTCCATAGATCTTACTCAACATAACCCTGCAACAATATAACATCAAATCCAGCACTACATCACTGTACATGCAAACTTTGCTTGGTACAAACGTCATCCCTCTATTTAACCAAGTCCTCAAATGTTCTGTCCATCGCTAGTGGTTTAGAAACCTCCTCAGTCCTATTCCTCAGCACAGAGAAGCCCAGATTTAAAAGAGGATTCTGCTGCGTTGTCAGTTTATCAGTACACCAAGTTCAAAATAAAGGCCCACTGCTGCCTGTTTCCAACATGGTATTCGAACCATTAACTATTCTATCTCCTTCAGCAGCATGCATAGCACAAAAAGCCAAACGTGATCAAATCCAAAGAAAAAAGCTAGTGCTTAGCCAAATCCCAGTTCAGCAAGAAGATAAATCAGCAAAGCAAAAAACGTCACTGGGAACTGCTGCTGTACGAATAACATAAAATGTTTATTAAAACACACAAAATAAACCAAAGTGAGCGCTTTCGGGCTAAGCCCTTCTTCAGACAAAGTGCTCTTACAAACATTACATTTTTAAAATAGGCATACACCAATCACTCTTCAGTAAATAATCCCGCCCTTCTCTGTGATTTTGCTTAAAGCTAACAAACCATAATTAAAAACACACTGTTGCTACTCTATGCTCAATAAAAAGCACCTACTTTTAAGTGTTCGCTTCAAGGGTACCATGTCATTCAGCCCAGGTTTAATGTGGGCTGTTAGGTCTAAAATCCATTTCGATTCTATAGCTTCTGTCTTCAACCTAACATCACCCCCTCTCTTATTAACAAATACATTAGCAATCACCCTAAATTTAAATCTGTGTGTGGGATAATCCTTTACATGATTGTACAGTGCATTATGCTCATCACAGTTCCTGATTGACGAAATATGCTGTAGTATCCTAATTTTAAGCATATTGCTGGTCTTACCAACATAATATCCTGAGCATGATGTACAATCAGCCAGATACACCACATTTGTAGTCCTGCAAGTGGCTCTCCCCCTGAGGTGAAAACTCTTCCCTGTGGAAGGATGTATAAACACTGTTTCCCTATTGATATGTTTACAAGCCTTGCAGCTCCCACAAGGGACAGTACCCAGTGACCTAGGTAGGCACGTGGCATCATTATTGCCCCTGTCGTGACAGAGTATATCCTTTAAGTTCTTGTTCCTCTTATAGCTAAACTGTGGGGAATCCCCCACTATATCATTCAAATTTCTGTCACTAGTAATGATGTTCCAATTCCTCCTAATGATATCACATACCCCTTTGATGTTACTACCATAGGTTAAAGTTACCCTGGGTCTAGTGTCCTTCTTCCTAACTTTATTCTGGTAACTATTATGATTACTATGGTTATTCTCTGGCCTCGTTGTGACATCAAGCCATGGCCTATACTTACCCTGTCTGTTCCCACTACCTCTTGCTACTGCTGTTTCCACTAAATCACATCTATATCCTCTTTCTTGGAAACATTCTTTCAAATTATCTATCTCTCTCTCAAACTGGTCATCCATTCGACTGACCCTAGAGATCCTGCCAACCTGCCCTTCCACTATGTTGGAAAAAGTGAACCTAGGGTGCATACTATCAAAAGAGAGCAATGAGTTCTTCCAACTCTCTTTTCGATATAGTCTAGAACTAAAACCTTCAGGTGTAAGTTCTACGGTGACATCCAAGAAATCCAAAGCCTCGCGTGAGCTCTTGATGTCAAATCTCAAGAAGGATGTGGTAGAATGTAAAAATTCCAAAAAGGAAGTTAACCTCTGTTCATCCTCCTTCCAGGCAATAAAGATGTCATCTACAAATCGTAGATAGACCCCTATATATGGACTCCAATCTCTATGGCTTAAGACATATTTCTTTTCCCAAAAGGAAAGAACTAGGTTAGCGTAAGAATTAGCACAGGGGGTACCCATGGCTACCCCCTGTGCTTGCCTAAACACTGAACCATTGCTCAAGAAAACATTATTCTCCAAGACCAGTTTCAGTGACTCCTGTATAAGAAAAAGTTCTCTCTCTGCAACACCCACATCCTTCAAAACCCCTACACAGGCTACCATGCCATATTCATTGCCTATCACTGTAAATAGACTATGTACATCCAAGCTTACTAATATAATGCCCTCATAGCAACCTTCTCTGTTCATTTCACCCAAAACTCTAAGAAAGTGTGCAGTGTCCTTCAAAACATTATTCATGAGATCTACGTAAGGTCTAAGTGTGCATTCCAACCATATTGACAAATGCTCCGTCACCCACCCCTTACCCGATACTATGGGTCTAAGGGGTGGGTCTGTCAATGATTTGTGCACCTTTGGTAGGGCCTTGAACACTGGAATGACTGGTTTATCTACATGAAAAAAATCCATGAGATCTTGGGTTATATACATATTAGTATATAGCCATTTTATACGTCCATGTACTTTACTGATAATGTTCCTGACCTCTATTGGATTCAATAAACAATATACATCTTTTTCAGATAGCAACCCTGATATCTTCATGTTATACCAGTCAGTGTCAAGGACCACTACAGCCCCTCCTTTATCTGCCATCTTTATCATTAAATCTTGATTCTTACTAAGATTTTCTAGGGCTTGTCTTTGCTCAAAATTTAAATTATAAAAACGGTCTTTCCCTTTTTCTTGCAAAAACATGAATAGATCACTTTCACATTTGTTAATAAATAAGTGCGGGTGAAAAAGGTGGAACATAGCTACTGGGTTTGCGTAGGCCCACACTAGGACCCTGTGCCCCTCCATAGATCTTACTCAACATAACCCTGCAACAATATAACATCAAATCCAGCACTACATCACTGTACATGCAAACTTTGCTTGGTACAAACGTCATCCCTCTATTTAACCAAGTCCTCAAATGTTCTGTCCATCGCTAGTGGTTTAGAAACCTCCTCAGTCCTATTCCTCAGCACAGAGAAGCCCAGATTTAAAAGAGGATTCTGCTGCGTTGTCAGTTTATCAGTACACCAAGTTCCAAATAAAGGCCCACTGCTGCCTGTTTCCAACATGGTATTCGAACCATTAACTATTCTATCTCCTTCAGCAGCATGCATAGCACAAAAAGCCAAACGTGATCAAATCCAAAGAAAAAAGCTAGTGCTTAGCCAAATCCCAGTTCAGCAAAAAGATAAATCAGCAAAGCAAAAAACGTCACTGGGAACTGCTGCTGTACGAATAACATAAAATGTTTATTAAAACACAAGATAGACCAAAGTGAGCGCTTTCGGGCTAAGCCCTTCTTCAGACAAAGTGCTCTTACAAACATTACATTTTTAAAATAGACATACACCAATCACTCTTCAGTAAAAAACCCCGCCCTTCTCTGTGAGTTAGCTTGAAGCTAACAAATCATAATTAAAAACACATTATTGCTACTCTTTGCTCAATAAAAAGCACGCCTACTTTTAAGTGTTGGCTTCAAGGGTACCATGTCATTCAGCCCAGGTTTAATGTGGGCTGTTAGGTCTAAAATCCATTTCGATTCTATGGCTTCTGTCTTCAACCTAATATCACCCCCTCTCTTATTAACAAATACATTAGCAATCACCCTAAATTTAAATCTGTGTGTGGGATAATCCTTTACATGATTGTACAGTGCATTATGCTCATCACAGTTCCTGATTGACGAAATATGCTGTAGTATCCTAATTTTAAGCATATTGTTGGTCTTACCAACATAATATCCTGAGCATGATGTACAATCAGCCAGATACACCACATTAGTAGTCCTGCAAGTGGCTCTCCCCCTGAGGTGAAAACTCTTCCCTGTGGAGGATTGGGAGCGCGTCCGAAGATGTTTACAGGACAAAATCATTTTTTGGGCATGCTGCCCACGAACATGAAGAGGAAGGGTCCATGGAAGCAGTCGCAGAGCGACGACAGGGACTCAGTGAGCAAAAGGAGGAGTTTGAATTGACTTCAAGTAGTACTGCTTATGGTATTGTATTCAATTTATCTAAATATGTGTTGAATGCAGCTGAAACATATGTTTTAAATAGAGGGATGACGTTTGTACCAAGCAAAGTTTGCATGTACAGTGATGTAGTGCTGGATTTGATGTTATATTGTCGCAGGGTTATGTTGAGTAAGATCTATGGAGGGGCACAGGGTCCTAGTGTGGGCCTACGCAAACCCAGTAGCTATGTTCCACCTTTTTCACCTGCACTTAACTTATTTATTAACAAATGAGAAAGTGATCTATTCATGTTTTTGCAAGAAAAAGGGAAAGACCGTTTTTATAATTTAAATTTTGAGCAAAGACGAGCCCTAGAAAATCTTAGTAAGAATCAAGATTTAACGATAAAGATGGCAGATAAAGGAGGGGCTGTAGTGGTCCTTGACACTGACTGGTATAACATGAAGATATCAGGGTTGCTATCTGAAAAAGATGTATATTATTTATTGAATCCAATAGAGGTCAGGAACATTATCAGTAAAGTACATGGACGTATAAAATGGGTATATACTAATATATATATAACCCAAGATCTCATGGATTTTTTTCATGTAGATAAACCAGTCATTCCAGTGTTCAAGGCCCTACCAAAGGTGCACAAATCATTGACAGACCCACCCCTTAGACCCATAGTATCGGGTAGGGGGTGGGTGACGGAGCATTTGTCAATATGGTTGGAATGCACACTTAGACCTTACATAGATCTCATGAATAATGTTTTGAAGGACACTGCACACTTTCTTAGAGTTTTGGGTGAAATGAACAGAGAAGGTTGCTATGAGGGCATTATATTAGTAAGCTTGGATGTACATAGTCTATTTACAGTGATAGGCAATGAATATGGCATAGCAGCCTGTGTAGGGGTTTTGGAGGATGTGGGTGTTGCAGAGAGAGAACTTTTTCTTATACAGGAGTCACTGAAACTGGTCTTGGAGAATAATGTTTTCTTGAGCAATGGTTCAGTGTTTAGGCAAGCACAGGGGGTAGCCATGGGTACCCCTGTGCTAATTTCACGCTAACCTAGTTCTTTCCTTTGGGAAAAGAAACATGTCTTAAGCCATAGAGATTGGAGTCCATATATAGGGTCTATCTACGATTTGTAGATGACATCTTTATTGCCTGGAAGGGGATGAACAGAGGTTAACTTCCTTTTGGAATTTTTACATTCTACCACATCCTTCTTGAGATTTGACATCAAGAGCTCACGAGGCTTTGGATTTCTTGGATGTCACCGTAGAACTTACACCTGAAGGTTTTAGTTCTAGACTATATCGAAAAGAGAGTTGGAAGAACTCATTGCTCTCTTTTGATAGTATGCACCCTAGGTTCACTTTTTCCAACATAGTGGAAGGGCAGGTTGGCAGGATCTCTAGCGTCAGTCGAATGGATGACCAGTTTGAGAGAGAGATAGATAATTTGAAAGAATGTTTCCAAGAAAGAGGATATAGATGTGATTTAGTGGAAACAGCAGTAGCAAGAGGTAGTGGGAACAGACAGGGTAAGTATAGGCCATGGCTTGATGTCACAACGAGGCCAGAGAATAACCATAGTAATCATAATAGTTACCAGAATAAAGTTAGGAAGAAGGACACTAGACCCAGGGTAACGTTAACCTATGGTAGTAACATCAAAGGGGTATGTGACATCATTAGGAGGAATTGGGACATCATTACTAGTGACAGAAATTTGAATGATATAGTGGGGGATTCCCCACAGTTTAGCTATAAGAGGAACAAGAACTTAAAGGATATACTCTGTCACGACAGGGGCAATAATGATGCCACGTGCCTACCTAGGTCGCTGGGTACTGTCCCTTGTGGGAGCTGCAAGGCTTGTAAACATATCAATAGGGAAACAGTGTTTATACATCCTTCCACAGGGAAGAGTTTTCACCTCAGGGGGAGAGCCACTTGCAGGACTACAAATGTGGTGTATCTGGCTGATTGTACATCATGCTCAGGATATTATGTTGGTAAGACCAACAATATGCTTAAAATTAGGATACTACAGCATATTTCGTCAGTCAGGAACTGTGATGAGCATAATGCACTGTACAATCATGTAAAGGATTATCCCACACACAGATTTAAATTTAGGGTGATTGCTAATGTATTTGTTAATAAGAGAGGGGGTGATGTTAGGTTGAAGACAGAAGCTATAGAATCGAAATGGATTTTAGACCTAACAGCCCACATTAAACCTGGGATGAATGACATGGTACCCTTGAAGCCAACACTTAAAAGTAGGCGTGCTTTTTATTGAGCATAGAGTAGCAACAATGTGTTTTTAATTATGGTTTGTTAGCTTTAAGCAAAATCACAGAGAAGGGCGGGATTATTTACTGAAGAGTGATTGGTGTATGCCTATTTTAAAAACGTAATGTTTGTAAGAGCACTTTGTCTGAAGAAGGGCTTAGCCCGAAAGCGCTCACTTTGGTTTATTTTGTGTGTTTTAATAAACATTTTATGTTATTCGTACAGCAGCAGTTCCCAGTGACGTTTTTTGCTTTGCTAACTCATAAACAGAGACATTGAGAACCTCCAGACACTGGACCCTATCAAATTCGGCTTTGTTAAAGGCAGATCCTGCCTCCTAAACCTAGTTGACTTCTTTGAAACAGTTACCAAGGCCATAGATGAAGGGAAGGTAGTCCACACAGCCTACCTGGACCTTGCTAAGGCCTTCAACACCATTCCCCACTATGGCATCATAGACAAGCTTGCCAGCTTGAACATTAACCCCTATGTTACAAGATGGGTGGCCAACTGGCTCACGGATAGAACACATAGGACCCCTCCTGTTCGGTATATGCTTCTCTGAGGTACGGGCAAGCATGGGAGGACTATGGCTGACCAAGTTCGCAGATGACTGTAAACTGGGGGCCATAATCGACTCTCCGGCTGACACAGACATCCTCCAGAAGGGTCTTACAGAGACAGATACCTGGTGTCAAAACCATGGTCTCAAGCTGAATGCCAAAAAATGCATAGTCATCCCCTTTGGGAAAAACAAAGTGGCCACGAATTACCACATAGGTGGTAACCCACTAGGTATGGAAAATGTAATTAGGGACTTGGGGACCCAGGTAGATAGTAACCTTTCCTTTGATAATCACATTGCCAAAGTGGTTAGAAATTCCTTCTATGTAGCCCACCTAATCACAAAAGGGTTCACCTCTAGATCAAGAGAAGTCATTGTGCCCCAATACTCATCAATCATTAGCCCCATAATAGAGTACAATGCCCCATTTGGTGTGTACCTTAATCGGCACATGCAACAGCTGGAAAGACCACAGAAGTACCTCACCAAGAGGATCATGGGCCTCTAAGAGATACCCTATGCAGCTCGACTAAAGAAACTCCAGCTCTACTCGATTGCTTACTGCCTGCTCAGAGGTGATCTATGCCTGATGTATAAGGCCATGTCCAACTTGGAATTACTGGACATGCTTCACCTCAAGAAAACCAAATCTCTTAGAGCCACACGCTCCAGTAAATTAAACCTCAGCACAGCAATAAACAGGACATGCTGGAGGGATAGATTCCTGTCCCAGAGACTTACCTCACGCTGGAATAGAATCCCAGTTTATATTATGCAGAGCCCCTCACTGACTCTCTTCAACAGGAATCTTGACGAGTGGATGGGAAATCATTAATTTATCCCTGGGATCACTTCAATGGCCCTGCTAGACAGAGGCCCAGGAAACTAATTTAAAAGGGAGGAGAAAGCTAACACATTCTGGCTAGGCTTATAAATGCTCTTGGGCAGATAGCCTAGTACCTACCTATGAACCTATGAGCCTACACGTTCTAGGGACCTAAACCTTGTCACCACAATAAACAGAGCATGCCAGAGGGATAGATTCCTGTCCCAGAGACTTCCCATACTCCGGAATAAACTACCTATCTATATCAAACAAAGCTCCTCATTAGCACTCTTCAAGAAAAATCTTGATGATTGGATGGGAAATAGGAAATTCATCCCGGGGATCACTTCTGTGTCTCTACTCGACAGTGGCACAGGAAAATAAATTTCTTGGATGGCAAAAGCCAGGGTACCTTTTTGGCTGGGCTTGTATAGGCCCCAGGGCCAATAGCCTAGTACCTACCTATGAACCTATGAGTCTATGAATCTTTGAGCCTTGCCTAAAAAAGGTACTATGGGGACAGCAAGAGCCTTGGCCAGTATTCAGAAGCATAGAAGCAAACCATCTGTAATGAAGCAACAAGGCTTGTCTATCATGTCATCACAGGCAGACATAGACTCGATCCCCTTTGAATGACACCAGAAGCTCAGCCAATTGTTGAAGTTTATTGTCTTTCTGTTATATTGCAGTATCATGTAGGTGAAGGTAAAATGCTACTCAAGGTCAGGGTCATACCAGCCTGGGCTACATGATCATAGAGCTAATATATATTTCTTGTCATGTTGTCCCGGAAGGTATGTCTCAGATCATTCACACTGACATGTACAAAGAACACATCATATATGTACCTGTTCTGGAGTGATGTAAGTGCTTGTGTTATGTGGTGGATCATAGCACCTGACAGACAACTGACAGTAACCTTCTTCTTGTCCAGCAGAGTGAGTGGAACATCTGTGTGCCTGACTATGAAGTCATCTATTACTAGTGTGTTGGGTATGTTGTTTTGCCTTAGGGCCTGTTGTGAGACACATTGCTTTGGTGTATTATGTGTTTTCTGGTGTGTGCTTGGAGGTGAATGTTGCTTGCTTGTCTGCTTAGGAGGACACTCTCTCTTTTTCAGATTAATATTTGTATTCTCCAAGTACGGTAATGTGTATTTATGTGTGTGTTTTTCTGGTGCTTATATTGTAGGTCTATGTGAGACAGTTGGTGTTGTGGTTGCATGATCCTACTCCTCCTGACAGAACTTAGCCACCGGTTTGACCCTGTGTGTGCCAGCATGTGGTGCATCAACCCATATATGATATGGTCATGGCCTATGCATATAATACACTCACAATACACCTAGTATGATAAGCCTGCTGAGGTTAGCAAATGTGAAAAAAACCTTTGGGCAAACTGTCAGCAAGTAATGTCTGTATTGCACCCTGTAACTCCATATTGCTTGCTGAAGTGTAAAGACGTACTTAGTTTGGATTAAGAACCCCGCACTTGCCAACTGTGTGTGTGTGTGTGTGTGTGTGTGTGTGTGTGTGTGTGTGTGTGTGTGTGTGTGTGTGTGTGTGTGTGTTTGTGTATGTGTCTATGTCTGTCCCTGGGGAGAGAGAAACCTTTTTGGAGACTACTCACACCCCTTAAAAGTGGTATATTCATCTTTGTCAAGTCGGATGATGTCACCACCCTACAAATATACCTGTGGAAAGATGAAATCCCTGTAATGTGTATAGCACGTCATGTAAATGCATACTGCTATAGTATCATAATGTAGTTAGGTAGGGGTTTGAATCCTGCACTTGTTAACTGTGTGAGTGTGTGTGTCTTCCTGGGGAGGAGCAACCTGTGGAAAGGAGAGCTCCCACTAATATGTGTAGTGCATCATGTAAATGCATACTGCTGTAATCCCATAATGTAGTTAGGTAGGGTTAGAATCCTGCACTTGCCAACTGTGTGTGTGTGTGTATGTCTCCCTGGGGAGGAGCAACCTTTTTGGAGACTACTCACACCCCTTAAAAGTGGTATACTCATCTTTGTCAAGTCTGTTGATGTCACCATCCTACAAATATACCTGTGGAAAGGAGAAATCCTAGTAATGTGTATAGCACGTTGTGTAAATGCGTACTGCTGTATTATCTTAATGTACTTAGGAAGGAGTTTGAATCTTGCACTTGCTGACTGTGTATGAGAGTCTGTGACACTGTTGGTCAATGTGGAGTGGGTTTTGATTATTCTAGTGTATGACATATCACAATGACAACTGTATGTGCATTACACATGTAAGGTAGCTGTGGGGCAAAGCCATATACATACATGTGACCTCAATTATTTCACAGGTGGGTACTTTGCTTTTTCCATGAACGCATCTGTTATCTTTGCCAGAGCATGCTGGCACATTCCAGACCTTAGGTCACTTCTGTATGCTAGTGACAAGCTTAGCCACTGCAGTGATCCCTGGGCTACATCTTCTGTTTCACATTCACTCATCACAGTTTCTATTGCAGCGTGTGAGTGAGGGTTTATGCTTGAGGTATATTTGAATCCTGTTCCAAAGCAAACAAAGTCTGGCAAAGATGACTAATCATTATAGGTGTGCAACAACCTCTGTGGATCTGCATGCAAACCCTTTATTGCTTATATGCTCTACAGAGGGATTTCCAAAACCCTTTGGTAATGTGATTAACAAAGGAGAGATAACACATGGTTCTATGGATACATTAGTACCTGTTCCACATTTTGGGGGCTCCTACCTATGTT
The DNA here is from genome assembly GCF_019279795.1 of Protopterus annectens. Classification (NCBI taxonomy): domain Eukaryota; kingdom Metazoa; phylum Chordata; order Ceratodontiformes; family Protopteridae; genus Protopterus; species Protopterus annectens. Next base: position 1,673,755,417 of record NC_056731.1, on the reverse strand, counting down.
GTACTCTGGGGATACTTTGTTTTCTAAAAGTAGATAACTATGCTTTCTTTGGCTTATAGCGTTACAGCATGGGTTTGACACCAGGTATCTGTCTCTATGATACCCTTTTGGTGGATGTGTGTGTCATCTGGAGAATAAAGTATAGCTCACAGTATGCATTTTCATCAAACGTGGGCAGACATATCCCTACTGTGTTTGCAAGTACCTAAGAAAGCTATATGCCAAACAGGAGTGGTCCCAGGACTGAGTGCAGGGGAATACCACTTGTTACTGGCATATAATTGCACATGGAGGCTGCAAATGTTACTGTGTGCCCTACATCTGTGTGTCAGTTGTCAATCCATCATCTAACAATCATTTATGGTCAGTCTGTTGAGGATATGTATAATACCAGAATGTGGGATGGGTATGAATTGCTGGTGAGCTATAGCTTGGCTGTGTGGACCTCCCCTCCCTCACCTATAGCCTTGGTAACTGGCTTGAAGTCTACTAGGTGTAGGAGCCATGATCTGGCCTTTAGAGAACCTAAGTAGGTATGGTGCAGTGTTTGCAGGTTCATAATGTCTCTGATAATGAGTTCCATAATGGTGTGCTCCATAGCCTTCCCAATAACATTTGTCTGGCTTATAGGGTGAGAGTTTCCAGGATCTGTTGTTGTTCCACCCTTAATCAATTTATGTTAACATTTGCACTGGGTGTGACAAGGATGGACAGGTTTAGGAATAAGTATATTAGAGGGTCAGCCCTAGTTTGAAGGTTAGTAGACCAAGCCAGATAGGCAGGATTAAATTGGTTTGTACATGTGCTGAGGAGGGATGCAGAGTATATTGTGAAATAGATGCTAAGGATGAAGCCACCAGGTAACAGGAAAAGAGGAATGCCTAAGATGAGGTTTATGGCTGTGGTGGGAGAGGACATGCAGGTGAATGGTGTGACAGCGCAAGATGCAGAGGGCAGGATAAAATGGACACAGATGATCTACTGTGGTGACCCCTAATGGGAGCATTTGAAAGGAGAAGAAGAAGACGTTGTAGCTCAACCCTTGTGGACTGTGAACACCATTACCATGCGTCATTCCACAAGTATGTAACCTGTATAGAGGCTGCATCTGGACAGAGTGTTTAGGTGAGTGGTGACTTCATATGTCAGCTTGTGTATGACACAGCCAGGGACACTGTCCAGTACCATTGCCACTGTGGTTTGGACTTTGGTAAAGAGATGTTTTAACTAGAGTGTCTGTGAACCATCAGGTTTTCATTCTTCAGGTCTGGAAATGTGGCCCTTGTGTAACGACAGGGTGGTGAAATCCGCATTCAAACTGTCTGACAAGAAATTGGTAATGTCAGTCAGATAAGTGTACTTTGTGACCATTTACATTAACTGTGACCCGATCTGAGATTTCCCCTGTAGATTATACACAACACTAAAGAAAGCTTTAGTGTTGTCTTTGGAATCCTTGCCATTTTGTATTTTGAAGCTTGCCTTGTATGTTTATTGAGGGATTGTATTTTCCCAATGATACTGACCAGAGAGGTTATCCTTTCTTGGTATGTAACTCTTTTTTGGTACAACTTCACACCTTCTATTATATATTTAGTTTATGGCAGGGGTCCATGAGACTAATGCACTTTTACTGTATAAGAGAGAATTTCTTGTGTTTGTGATAGCACGGTCCATGCAACCCTGTAGGTGAACAGTGTGCATTACTAAAGGATTATGCAGCTGGGACAGTGTTAACCTTAGTAATGCAAACCAATGACAGATAGCAACAGCAGCATCACCCACAGCACAGTTTTAACCCATGTCATACACACAAATGTGTACTCAAGTTCCAAAATGTGTGTAGTACAATGCATACTGGCCACCAATAGAAACTATGGAGTGTTAACACTGGCCAATACAGGGCATGTCACCCTGCCCATGTGTTCAATATGCATGTACATGCAGACAGTGCACCTCCACCATGTTCACAAATGGACACCTGCAAACCTGTGTTGCACACACCCCACACTTACTGTCTACTGTATAACGCATGCTGACACAACTACACACATCAGCCAAGTGGCACACTGGCAAACAAAACACAATTGGAATAAACACTGGTGAAAACAATACAACATTGCTAATTACAGCTTTAATGCATCATGCCTGCTCAGCTACACCTTCAAGGATATCATTACACTTTACTGCTGACAACATGCTACACATCCAACTATTGCTATACTTTATTAATGTCACCCTGTGCATCAGCACCATGTTAGCCTGTTCCTGCATCAATGTTACAGATGACAGGAGGAGGCACAGGTTTCATCATATACACAGGGTGTGTTGTTGGTTTGCCAGAGGCCTACACTGAGCCATAGATTTGACATGTGTGTGTGAGTGTGTGTGTGAGGGCCATGAGTACTGTTATGGGCCAATGTTGATGTAATGTATGCAGGTATGTGTTTGCCCTAGGTTTTTGGTTTATGTGTGTGTGTCTGCATGCACACAGTTCCACCATGTGGCTGCCATATACAGGGATTTGTGAGACAGCTACAGACTGTACCTGGCAGGCTTTACAGATCACCATCTCTGGCCACAGATACGGAACCTGTGCCTGGCAGGGGTGCTACAGACAGTATCAGGCACTAATCCAGATTGGGTACTATCCGAAGAGGTTGACATATGTCCACTGGATCCAGGTCTCTGCTGGGACTGGCCAAAGCCACGTGCATGTGGTCTGCTAGGATGGTCTATGGACAACCCCCCCAACATTGCTGGGGCTGGTACTGGCACTACGGGAGCAGCTGTGACTTGCTGGACATCCCCATCGACCTCCAGCTGCTGATGTTGCTGGCATACATCCATGTTGACGTCTCAACCGTCCTGCACTGTCCTGACACATGGACATGACATTGTGGAGGACATCCAATGTGTCACCCCAACATCTATCAAATGACCTCAGTGTAGGTACGTATGGCACCTGCTAGATCACAGATACTGTCATTTACAGAGGTGTTATGAGCCCTCTGTGCCCTTAGTCCCTGTCAGGTGTAACGCTCCATTCATGTCTGTGCCTCCTTGACAGCCTGGAACATGCATGTGGTAGAAAGAGGTGTGGCATGTCTGCCAGGGGCATAATGACCAGCGGTGCTCTGACGAGAACCCCTGGGAATCTGCCTATGTGGTACTATTCCAGACATCTGGCTATGGCTGCTGTGTCCTGAAACATGTGCCATGGATACCACACTGTCCTGGCCAGTGCCAACCGTACACTGTTCCTCAGCTAAGGGCAATGGTGATGATGGATGTACAGACAGTATGACTATATGCATGGATGGGGTGGAGACTTGTGTACTGTTAGTTGGTGGCCCAACAACAGACCCTGAAAAACCTGCCTGTGCCTCAACACACCTATCCTCATCATCGCTGTCTGTCTCAGTGACATCAGGTTCCCTGCTGTACTGAACCAGCCCAACCTCAGCACCTGTGAGATGAAAACAGGAAACACACTTTAAGACCTGAACATGACTTCAGACCACATGCGCACATGCACACATGCACACATGCACACACACAAAAATACACTCCTCCCTAAAGCAGACACACACAACACCAGCAATCACAGAACATACACAATAGTAGGTGATGGTGCGGTACAGTATCACAAGGAAAACAGTCATATCACACATGTCAGCATGCAGGACATGTGTTGCTCAACAGCATGCAGTGCAAGTGTAGTCAGTCCTTGTTACTAACAGTATACATGGCTTTGATGCATGTGTTTTGTTATTAGGTTATGGCCCTCCCCGGAACACAATGCATACATGGACACAACATTGCTGTGCAAGTATTCATAACCCTGTAATGTACTGTGTACCATAACTCACAGATGTACATACCATTGCTGGATGTGTATCTGTGTGTCAGATAGATATCCAATGCTGATTACAGCTTCTGTGTCTTTAGCAAGTAATTGTGGACACATTTTTAGCACATGCATGATGAGTATTCACACAACATCATCAGTGGTGCATGGACAATTGATGGAATACCATTCGGCCACATACCCAATGTACGGTACTTATGGTGAGTGTAGATCATATAGTGGACATGCCAGTCTCATCCATGACATGGCATGCTAAAACACAACTGCATATTTAAACACTACACATACCCAATGTGTGTCATATGACCTAGCCACTCAATAGCATCACAAGACATATATGTGTCAGTTGTGCAAATGGTGATTGGTATGTATACTGTTTAGAGGTGCATATGTGTGCACACATGCAACATTAAGGTGTATAGCAATGAAAGCTATGTGTAGTACTGTGGTTACAATAACTGGATGGGATATAGTACCATAGGCCATCAACATGAAGCATCAGGTAGTCAGTCAAGGCTACAAATATTTCCCAAACCAGCACTAATCATGCTGTGCTGGAACTGTACTACCTTGGCTAAATTCATCATTTCACAACCAGTTGTTACGTGAGTTTGTAAGGAAGCCAATAAGGAGCATTCCCTGACATGAATGTGTAGTGTGTTGCAGAGTGTTTAAATGCCCCATGATAGGCCTCTACCCCCCAGATATATTATGTGTAATGTGTGGATGAGATTTTGGATACTGAAGTGTGTCTTTACAGAGGGTTTGGGAATCCTTTATTTGTAGCATGTTAAAATGCTCTGTGAATGACACAGATGTGTATGTTATGTGCATGTTGAGTATCAACTGTGCCTATCCAATGGTCACTACAGTCTAGCCACATTTGTTTGAGATGGTCTGGGTATTGCATGTGTTTGAGGCAGCTAATCACATTAGTGAGATGTGTGTGCTCTTACACCAAACATGCACAGCATGCATTATGGGTAGGTGTGTTACATGTGTACATGGCCTACACCTTAACTATGACATGCACTTTTTATTTACAATAATAAATGTAGAACACACTCACCAGCATCTGTCCGCTGCCTTGATGTCACCCCCAGAGGGACCTACATAGAGATGAGGCAGTTTGTCAGTGACCACAACTGTGGCATTGCTACTGTGTGCTTGGAATCTTACAGTGCAACAACAGTTTACATTCACAGGGGTACAGATTATGTTCCAAATGATCAGTATTGCACAACAACAGGCTCCACATCTTTGAATGACACACTCCACATCTCACATATGCATGATCTACCAATACAGATAACAGTAGTCTACAGATATGCTATGTTACCTGCATGCTCCATGTGTGCTTGCTGGGTGGCTCCAACCTCCATCATGGTGTATGTCTGCTGCTGTTGTTGTTGGGCAGATGCCACCAGGCTCAGGAGCAGCTCCTCCACTCTGGTGAGGGGAGGATTGATATTAACACCACCTCCTGTTGCAAGCTGTTGTCTACGCACATCAGCAGCATGCTGATGGACATGTCTGAGAAGATCACTGCAGTGGTGGCGTACCTGCTCATATGTCCGGTTATGCAGGCCTACCTCATTGATCCTGCGGACGACATCCTGCCACACTGCAGTACGCTCCTGCTGGTCCTGCCTGGTTCGTGAGAACATGAGACGGTAGTGCTGAATCATACTGCTAGTAATGATATAATCTTCAGCACTACTGTAACTGAGGTTCCTGTGATGGGCCATGATCCCGGGAAGACATAAGTACAAAAATATGTATGAGCAAATCATATGGCACATTTATCATTATACAGTACAGATATCACTGAACTGCCATATATAGCAACCTATAAGCTAACCGAGAGTGAAACACTGTAACTGCCACTTATCACTGCTCACCCCACAACTGCTTGAAAGTGCCTTGCTCACTCTCTATCTAATGAAGCATGTTCTGCACAGCAACAAAATAAAATCACTATATAAGACTATACAAGAGTACCTGGCACACTGTATGCAAAACGATGCACCACCTAGCCACAGCAGATATACATCAAGCTGATGTGTAAAGAAATATATCATCCATCACAATCAGTGTAAGGTCCAGTAAATGTATTACTATTATACCACACAACTTGTTAATGGCAAACCCGTGGCCAAAATATGTGCACAATTGGGAATATAGGTCACATACTGCTGTAGTACACTATGAATGTTGCTAGATATGCAGTTATATGTTTTACCACACATATGTCAAAGAACATGTTACAGACATACCCACACACATATCAGACATAATTACAGGACACAAAGGTATGACAACCCAGATAAGCTTTCATTGTGTGTACTATACAGTACTGTGTGTCAGTACTTACACAACCTTAATCTTGAGAAATGTAATCTGTGATAAATACAGGGACCACACAAAACAGTGGATGCAAGCAATGTGGACATACACCATACTTTGCTGTACAGGCCCAGAGCTTCAAGTAGTACTACAGTACACACAGGATTTGCATTCAACATCGGTACCAATCAATAATCATAGATGTAGTGCTTTATCCTCCAATGACACACCCTAGTTAAAACCAAGGGACTTAATCACACTGTATGCAGTAGCACTTGTTCTGCCTAGCAACAGAATACACAGCTTTTGCTAGGATCAAAGCAAGGACCTATAATACCATGACATAAACAGTTTCCCACTAAGCTATCCCACAGATACATATCTTTGACATATTCACAAACATATTGACCATCACAGACAGTCAACAGTACAGAGAATCTATTGCAAGAAGTAGATGTAGGTGTGTATGAGTATATATAACTATATATAACTATATATATTTTGTGTCTTTCGGCTTTTCCCGGTTAGGGGTCGCCACAGCGGAACTCTGGTCCGCTAATGATTGGCAGTAGAGTTTTACATGTTGGCTTGCCGGGCCTAATGCACAACCTTCAACAAAGGAATGCCCATTCACGCATGTCGTCATACAGAAGACGCTCTAACTGAGAATCGAACGGGCAACATCTAACTGTGAGGCGACAATGCTACCGCAGCACCACTGCAGTTATATAACTATATATATATATTTTTATATATATATATATATATATATATATATATATATATATATATATTTATATACATATATATATATATATACATATATATATATATATATATATATATATATATATATATATATATATATACATATACACATCCATTGGTCTACATATACATATATATGTAGGCACATATACATTTCACCTTTCATAGTGAGAATATCAATTATACAAAGGATGTAAGGTGTACAGTAATGTAATAAAATCGCACAGTTTGGGATAAATGCATTGAAGGTGTTCACAGCCCAGGTAGCTTTAGCAGGCCTTACTGGCTTCAACATTGCAAACTGAACAAACCACCCACACTGTCTAACCACCACATGTCATATACCAGCACTGTATGCTGTCTAGTTTTTCACACACTAAAACCTACATACAAATATGCGCATACTAACCTTCACCAACATATATATCTCCCCCCTTCACAAACAGTTGCAATATGTCCCTTGCTCTATGCACATATACAGATGTGAATATATATGACACATATATTTATCCATATGTGTGTGCCATACACACACAAGGTCCACACTGTTGTAAGTCCCTGGACCTCACAGCTGAACTGTTGGGCCTTGCTGCAACACAAACAGGTGTCACATAGGAACACACACTAACATTAGGGGGGTATATATGGCAACAGATGCTAGATAAGCATACTAGACTGCTACAGTAGTTGCCAATGCTAAGCTACACTTTAATATGACTATCATGCATGTGTTGTTCTGTCACACCCATGTTTATATAATGTCAGCTCTAATCCCCTCAACAGCCATTGGCCATACTACTGTACAGAACACAGATAACATGGATCAGATCTTTGACATTTAATGTTGAGCTACACATTTCACAGGTATGTCCCACTGCCCACAGGTACACACAGTATTGTCAATAGCAGACATTAAGCAGAACATCTGTGCATAAAGAAGTACTGCTGACACATATCAATGGTTCACATTATGTAGACTATTCTTCAATAACATCTACTACATGCCAGTAAATACATATGTGTCACATGCCTTTCCTTTGTATGATTTGGTAATATTTCTTTTTCCTTTTCTCTGTCTCTCTCTCTCTCTCTCTCTCTCTGTCTCTGTCAGTCTCTGCAATTGAGTGATTGAGTTTGTTGGCAGATATTGCAGCCTGATTTTGTAGGAATTTGCACACGAGCATGTGATGGCCTCTGCACCATTTAGTGGCCACCATTTGCTAATTGCATGCAGCCTGCTGTGTAGTAATTGCAGTAATCACTGTCATAGCAACCCAGTACTATAAATTGCTGACTCAAGTAGGCGTGGCCCTTTCAGCTTTCCAAAATGGAGATCATCCTTGTTTGGTGTGGCCATCATTGTTTAAGACAGAAGGTTGGTATAGTTCTTATATCAGAAGCCAGGGGTGTAGCCAGAGATTTACATTTTGTACTCAGACCTAATGTTGCTGCTTCCAGTACCCACTTGTCAGTGTAGAAATGTACTCACCCCTCAAAATGCTACCCTAAGATACATGGAAAGATGTACTTTCTTTTCAAATGTTACAATTAACTGCCATACAAAGCTAGTTAATGAGATGTATTCCTTTGGCATAAGAATTGTTTGTGAACTGCTATACTGTGAATATTCATTTACTCAGTTCTAAATGGTTTGTGCTTTTTTAGTGTTGACATTAGCACAAGCTGCTCAGAAAAACTGGACACATTTCAGTACTGTGAGTATGCTTACCTACATCCTTGGTAGACACACAGGTATATTCTACATTTGGGTAGGGTTGCAGAAGTACAGAGAGCGTAAGTACTATTGTGTGGATTTTATCTTGCTGGACTTACAGGGTTGCTGTGTACATGTTAGTTTATCAAGGCAGGTAGTCTGTCTGCGTAACTCCCAACTGTGGACCTATCCACATGATAGCCAGAGAATAGCCTGTTATATTTTGCATGTGTACCACACAGGTCTTTTCAGCAATAGAGCAATGGCATTCTTACAGTTGGTTGCTACCAGTACATGGCTACATCCATTTGTATTTCAGTGTTGTATTCCTACATAAGGATATGCTTCCGAAACTCATTCCAAAGCTATTGGCACAGTGTATAACAGCAGAAAGGCTGATATACCTCTGTGTTTCTGCCTCTGCCAGACCTCTAAACCACTCAGGTGCATATTTGAACAGACACAGGGAAAAGTCAAGGAAAAGTCAGGGACAATCAGGGACACCTTTAAAATATTAGTACCTTTAAGGTGAGACATTGAGATAATCACAGCATATGAATTAATACACCTTTTCTGAAGTAAAAGAAGTGTCTAACTCTTAATTATTGTCATTATTCATTAAGTGTAATTCACCACCTTTCTGGCCAAAGTCAGTAGTTTTCGGAGGGATTCAGAGGGACAAAGCTAAAATTTGTTTCAAAATCAGGGACATCCCTGAAAATTTGGGACAGTTGGGAGGTATGGCCTCTGCCCTAACCAGATATGCCAGTGTTTGTCCTGCTGTGATACTGTGTGGGGTTGTAAAGTGATGGTGTAACATTATTTCCTGCTAGAATGGCTGCTTTTCTTATCACAGTCATGTAATATAATCCCACAACAACGTTTGGTCAACATCCACAGAACAAGTTGTGTGGTATGGTATTCCTATTTCTCCTTTACATTCACTCATTCTGATGCATGATATATTTATTTAAGCACCAACGTGATGTATATCTACTGTGGCTTAGTGGTATTTCATGTTGTGTAGTGTGTGCAAGATCCGAGGTTCGAGACTTACAGAAGTGTTTTATTTTGCTCCTGAGCAGAAGAAGGGACCTCACATACAGAGTGACTAAGGCACTTTTAAGCAGTTGTAAGCGGGTTTGCGCAGGTTTGCTTGGGTTTGCGCAATGCTGCGCATTGCTTAGCCAAGCGCAAACAAGAGAAAACTCGTGAAAACCTGCTAACTACTGCTTAATAGTGCTTACTCCTGCTCACCCCCATGCTAATTTCTTTGAAAGAAAAGAAAAATGGGGAGATAGTAAAGTGGTGAAAAGGGAGCACAAAGAAGGAAAGACAGTATGGAAAATAGCTCAGGATGTACAGGACGGGTGTAGAGAAGGTCCATAGCTGCCCATTTCTTCAACAGCAACAGTTGTGCATATGCAATAAATTTGGAGGTAGATATGAAACCGTCAACCCCTGAGAGAGGGGTGAGGACAACAAGCATGTTGTAATTCCAATTAAATAACATTTCATGTGTCCAGTGGATATGTGTGCAAAATGGGCAGCTATGTATGGGGTGTAATTTTTTTTTGGGAGCAGATTATCCTTTTTTTTCAGGTGAGAGTGGAATGTGGGGTACGGAAAGTAGGTGCATTTGGAGAGGTAGGTTGGGGAGGTAAACAGATAAGACAAACAAGATGCATACAGGGGTGGTATATGACACATGTGGTGGGTGAACACCTTTGACGGGGAGGAATGTTTGGAAATTGCAAGCCCATGAGCCCCCAGATGGAAACAGTGGGACTGAGGTCCCCACCCATGGGCAGTCACCACTGCACCTTCACGGACCAGAGGGTGGCTGTGCTGGGGGCTGTATAGGAGGGGCAGGCTGACCCAGGAGTTGTGCCACTCAGGCCTCAAGCTGGCATAGAGGTTCTACAACAGAAAGTTCAATCTCTCTATGCACTACAGCCCGGACCGTTCGAAGGGAGATAGGTGGCCCTCCTCCGCCCTCCTCCACCCAGACTTGCATGGGGGGCCGAGCCCCATCCCCTGCAGTGCTTCCACTCGAAGGTGGCACAGGGCCAATGGAGGAGGAGGTCCCAGGTTGGGCACCAGATCTGCTGGTGCCAGGTGCCATGGCCAGCTGAGGTTGGACAGGTGGGTCCGCTGGGACCGGCCTTCCCATATGAACTATGTTTTGGAGAGTTTAATAAAGATATGGGTTAATAACAGTCAACAACATTGCCAATTAGTTATAACAGCATGCGGAAGTATTCCCATTAACCCAACACACCAAATTTTCAACAGTTGAAAAGCAACCATAACACATGCATATATAGAACAATCGTGGATATTACAACATCATGCAGGTTGAATTGATGACAACAGGCCATCAATATTGTGGTATTTAAACAGGGCACATGCATAGAAATAAATGCAAATATTTATAAACCAATAGGACATATGTCCCAACAAATGTTTTGAGATTAGACATGCCAATTGAGGTGTGGAATTGTATTTTTTATGCACATACAGTAGGGTGGAAAAAGATAGCTCAATTAACAACTTATATAGCCTTCTAGTTTTCACTACATTCATATTAACTGCAGTTATATGTCCCCTACATGTATTATTACACTACCCAATGTCCTTATATTGTGCAACTGGATTTTGCTAGATCATTATATACATGAGCTGTATCTTACATATAAACTGTCCAAGATGCAGATGTTACTGCAACATATTTTGAGAGTTGCTCACACACACTACTGCTAAGGTGGTACACTGACAGCTCTACTTTCATATAATTATCTAGATATGTTCAGGTGAAAGTATCAGTTATATGTTAACAGCTCCCTACATTTCTGGCAGCACACTGACATTTTTGGGGAACACAATACCAAGCTACTCATGTGCCAGATTAACCTGTACATGCTGGGCATGAAGCAACAGTTGAGGGCTGTAAGTATGCATAAAAGCTACTGGCACTCCCTTCATCCACGTTGTATGGGTCTACCCAAGTGTGGTTTGACACTGCTATTTGTAGAATGCAACAGTACAACAACATATTAAAGAAAATGACACAGACACACTCCAGGAATTATACATTTATTAAAGAATTATTATTAAAGGATTATTATTACATTCCATGGTGGTGCAGTGGTAGCATTGTTGCCTCACAGCAAGAGGTTCTCCCGTTCAATTCTCAGCTAGTGTGCGGGGAGTGCCTTCTATGTGGAGTCTGAATGTCCTCCCTGTGGGTTGAGTGGCATTCCAAAAGACATGCGTGAATGGGTGTGCCTTCGTTGAAGATTAGGCATCGAGCTGGCAACTCAGGACCATGAAAATCTACAGCCAATCATTAGCAGACCGGAGTTCTGCTGTGGCGAGCCCTAACCGGGAAAAGCCGAAAGACAACAACAATATTAAAGGATTATTACACCTTTATTTATTGGGTTAAAACACTTTTTGAAGGCTCTCTCATTTATTTTATATAACAGTACATGCAGAATAGTTACTAACCTGCCTGATGACACAGCCTTTGCAGCCTAGACAAGCATATTAATTCTTAACTACTTAATACAATGCCTACTTACTCAGTACTGGGGCATTAGGCATTGCAGAGGATTCCTGGATCCACTGGTCCAGTTGATCATCTCTATGTCACTTCAGGTCAGAATAATGGTGGCTGACCTGCTCACCAGTCCGAGGAACACCAGTGGCACTGGTGAGATTATGGGTAAGACTGTTCCAGGCCTCCATTTTATATTGGGTACCCTGGTACTGGCCCTGCAGGAGTCTTTCCTCATGATTGTGGACAAGGAGCCAAACCATTACTTTGGACTCCTCAATGCTCCAGCTTTGCGCTCTAAATCGAGTGCCTTCTCCAACACCGGCCTTGCTGACTGCAGAATGGAGCTACAACCAGTTATAGCAAGTATTCCTGCCTGTGGAGCTTAAATATGCCTCATTTCCCGCACTTATTTGTGATTGGCCAGTTTTGGAAAAACTCAGCTGTAGGCACACCTGCTTAGCTGATGTTGGCAATGTTTAAAATTTCTTTGATAGATATGTGCCTGTTGAAAGTGCATAGTTATGAAATGCTCTCATGGCTTAGTGGTTAAGTACTGTGACTATAGTGTACAGTATCCTGAGTTTGAGCCCTGTTACTGCTTTTTATTTTCCTACTGGGCAGACTTGACTGGTTAAGGTACAGTAAAGGAGGTGTGGTCGTGTTTAACCGACTTTGCTTAACTTTGCCTGACTTTGCCCAACGTTGCTCAATGTTGCTCGACGTTGCTCGACGTTGCCCGACATTGCGCTGGTTAGAGCGGTGCACAGCTTTGCGCAAATATATTGTGATTGTGCTGGTTAGAGTGGTGTGCAGCTGCGCGCAATGACATTGCACTGGTTAACGCGGTGCGCAGCTACGCACAATTGGATTTAAATATGCTCAATACTGGTAAAATGTGCTTAGCAGTACTTTATATTGCTTAAAATAGGGTACTCATGCCTCAGAATGCATAACCATTTCACCTTCATGTATATATATATATATATATATATATATATATATATATATATATATATATATATATATAATTTGTTCACTACTACATTTAACTTTTCAATGCTTTTTACAAAACTTATACATAAAAAATGTCAGGAAATATTTTTGTATACAGATTTCCAACAGAAAATGGAAAGTGCAGTAGTGGGACTCGAACCGGGAATGCCTCCTCTTTGTGCAAAGGCTCTAACCACTATGCTATTGCTATTTTGCTTAATTTGCATATATTTTTCTTATTATCCTCTTCTGGTGTCCAAGCTGCTAACAGTAGCTAAGCAATGGGCAAACCTGCGCAAACACGTGCAAATATGGGCAGCTATATCGGATGAAATAAAAAAAATTAAAAAAAAAAATCTTTCTATTTTTAATTTTGTCAGTTGTTTAACACATGGGGGAGTGTAGTGTTACATTGTGCACATGTGAGCGGACTCGATCATGTAACTTGAAATTGTGGCATATCTTCATTGCAGGGGCATGGATTTTTGGACTGCTCGGCAGTCCGACACACCTCCTACACTTTTGCATGCTCCGTGTAAGCTTTAGAGTTGAGGCAGCATGCCCTCATTAATATGCATGGTGCGCTGCTGTCATACTCTTAGACCGGCACTTCCGTGTAAGACTAATCTAGTCTTGCACAGAAGATTAGTAAATCCTGGGGGTTATCTTTTCAGAATCAGAGTACTCTGAGAGAATAATATGGCTATATAATGGCTGCAGTGGGTGTATTGACCATTTGTGGCACCACCTGGATGAATGGTTGGTAGGCCCACAAAAATGCTTAATTCACTTAATCAAAGCTTACCATTTATCCTTTCATTTCAGAAAAAATGATTTAAACAAAAAAAAATTTCCATTGATTGGTCTTCAATATCAGCAATATTTTTCTTGCTTTTGAACCTGTCAGTCATTCATCATGACTTTTTGATACTGACATAAATAATGTGCCATCCAAACAGAATTAATTTGCAAAGCTATCTATAGTCAATATTTTTGTAGGAGATTATTTAGTAATTGATTTCACATGGACTATAACCAAATATTACAACATCTGTATTTGCAGTTTCTTCAAAATGCTCTGCAGCCCCATGTTTGCTTTCCTTATGGAACTATCACCAGTACCACTGCTGTGATTTTCATCATCATTTTATTTGGTTTTTCCATCCAGAACTGTGAGTACATCACCTGTAGCTATTGTAACTGTAAGTACTGAACCATTTCTTAATAGATATACATGCATTGCTAAGACTAGAAGCAGCCTTTTGGTTACAATTAAGTTGAGAACAAGTGACTAGCATCCTAGATGTAATACTTCTTCTGCCTCATTCACCTATGCACAGACTCTCAATATTATTGACTGGTGGGCATGTGCTCCTGTATCTATTGCACATGATGGGGTATTGCATTGATTCTATACCAGTGATTAATATAGAGCTTCATAATGCATTTCATATTATTTTTCTTGATAAAAATTGAAAAGCTAAACATGCTTCTAACTCCTTTACAGTAATAACGGTTCACTGTCAATGACTGCTAAAGAACATGGTTGCTGTTGCAAAAATGAAATGCTTTTTGTTGGAAGCAATGTTTGCAATTTAACGTGGAGAATTTATGATGTGACTGGAATGTAGGGAATGGCAGCATTGCAAAAATGCTACTATATTTGCTGAGAATAAGCTTATTCCTGGTTACTTACAGACTGGTTTGGTTGTTGTTATATAGGCCAGCTATATGACATACACCAGTTTTACCTGATGGAAAAGTTCATGATGTTTGTCACAAGAGACATTAAAACAATTCCAAACCCATATGAAAAATTAGAAGCCTCTTGGGTTTATCAAAATAGTGTTCAAAAGACTGCTTTTATAGGACTTGCTCACACCAGTCTTGGTGATGGGGTCATTTCTGTAGCAGAAATTATACCTGCTTATGGGGAGGTCAAGTCCATATAGAAGCTGAGAAAGCTATCTATGTTTTAGAATTTGACTCTGTTAATTTAATTACACAAGACATGACTCCGCATAGCCAAATAGCACTTGATTTCACTGCTGCTTCTAAAGGGGATACATGCAAGCTCATCAAAATGAAGTGCTGCTTATTTATTCCTGATAATACTGATGCCATTCATAATCACCCAGAATAATTCAAAAATTGGCTGAGCTTTTATATGCCAAAGAAGCTGAAAGTTCCCAGTGGGCATGATTAACTAATCTTTGCTCTGGATTAGGAGGAGGTATTTTGAAATTCCTTATGCTTATAACTATTATCATTTTATTATAAGGCCTTATTTTATTCCTGATAAATGGTTACATTTTAATGTTAATATAATCTATAAGAAATGCTGATTTACACGTCAGGTTAAATCAATGCCACTGACCACATTAGTTAAAAATCATTGTACAGTAGAAGATGAAACTAAAGTATTAAAAGAGTTTAGTGTTGTCGCCTCACAGCAAGAGGTTCTTCGGTTCAATTCTCAGCTGGAGCGCCTTCTGTGTGGAGTTTGCATGTCCTCCCCACGGTTGAGTGACATTTAAAGACATGCAGGTAGGTGTGTGCATTAATAGGTGTGCCTTCTTTGAAGGCTGGGCATTGGGCTAGCACCTCTGCATTGTAAAAATCCACTGCCAATCATTAGTGGACCAGAGTTCTGCTGTGGCAACCCCTAACCGGGAAAAGCCAAAAGACATTAGTTTAGAAAATTCTACAAAAATATATATAAGGCTGATGAGAAAACAAATATGAAGACAGAAAATATGCAACAGAAAATTATTTGCAGTGTTCAAAATTTTTTATTCCATCAAGATGTAAGTATATCTTTAGTGCTAATAAGACTATATTTTTATAACAACTGCATAAAGATTGCTTGTATCAAGTGCTGAAGGAAATCATGTGAAGAATTCTTAATAGCAAGTTAAAAAGTATCTGCTCATCTGAGAACCTATAATCATTGTCCAATTAAAAAAATTAATTATATGATTTGGGTTATGCTTTACAGCATCTGAATGGGTAATGTGAAGGGTGAGGCATACAAAGGAGGAAACATGGTAGAGTATATATTTAATTTTAGTATGCTTTCATTTCAAGGTGGATTCCTGAATGTTTTTTAGTATGAATTTGATGATTTACTTCATGTTAAATATAAGAAATCCCAGTATGGCAAACATATAGAATATGCTGTTCTTTGCAGAAACTTTTTTATGGAATTTGGAACTCATTTACAATATGGAAAGTCATAAACATAGTCAGAAAATCTTAGCAGAAATAATGTTGCAATGTTAACTTTTAATTGGCCAGTGTTTGTACTAAGATTTATACATAATGTTGCCTTTCATCTGAAAAGTGTAAATCGTGTAGGATTCTACTATTTGAGGAGACAGGGCCTTGATTTCCTAGTCTCCCATGTACATGCCTTTATTTGCAATAAAGGAGATTATTATTCTCTGCTGAACTGTGTCGTAAAAATTATTTCATGCCATAATAAAACATTTGACAATATAGACTTAACGTCTCTCTTTCTGATTTTATCCACATTTGGATACACCAACAAATTCTTACAACAAATTTTGATATAATACACAAACCCTTCAACCAATATTGTGATAAATAAATATCTCTCTACCTCTATTTTGCTTAAAAATGATGTGTACCAGGGATGTATTCTTTTTCCTTACCTTTTTAATTTATATATTGCAGTGCTTTCAGTAACTCAATCAAATATCTATTTAGTTCTTCATCATAAAATTTTAAAATGTTATTAACAGCCTTTTCTGATGCTGTGAACATTGATCTAACCTTTCCAAACACTGACAGATCCAAGATATTTAATATGATTCAGAAATGTTCTAAGTTATCAAATTACAATTTAAATAAACAAAATCATTCCTCTTTGCTATATCTTTGAAGAAAAATTACTCTGTGGAACTAATTAAACTTGAGGGTCTCAAACTTAGGCATTCTATGAACTACCTGGGAGTCAATTTGTGGCAACAGCCTCTAATACTTACCAAAATAATCTGCATAAAACATAGTTGCTTAATACTATTTCTGATATTAAAATATGGCAATCATTACATTTTTATTTTTATTGAAAGTTGCAATTATTAAAATGAATATTTCCCAATACTTTAATTCATCTAAATTCAGCTGACATTCTGAAAGTACCAGAATCTCATATAACAAAGCAATATGCCCCAAAAAACAAGGGATATAAGCCTACCCAATTTCTATGCTTATTCCTCAATTATACAATTATCCAGGCTTCTCAATTTCATAAATTCTAAACCCAATTTTAACAATTGGGTCCATCATGGATATGAATTTGAAATATGTTTATTACGATATACAGCTGCAACCTCCTTGCTATCCCACTTTAAAACCAACATATATCAAGAAATAAAAAGTTGATAAAGTTATCAAATAACACATAGAACACTTCCAAAAGATGATATAAAATCTAGATTTGGAAAAGATAGTTATTCTTTTTCAACCTATTTACAACAATCCCAATGTCTTAATTAACAACTCAGTGATAGAGCTCCATCCTTATCATTTACTGAAAAACTGTATAGTTTGGGATTTTCTTGGTAGGGGAAGAGCTGTCCTTCTCAATTTTGTGAATGTCTTAAAGTACCCAAGGGATATTTGCTGGTCTTAAGTGTAATTTATTACCTATTAAAACAATGTTTTCATTAAAATGAAGAGCTATCCAATAAGACTGAATTTTGCAAACAACTAGCTGAATCCCTTCTAGCATCTAAATCAATATCCTTATCCTATAGGATTTATTTAAAAATAAAATATTATAATGGGTCCCCTTCAGTAGATCGAATGTTTACAAGTTCGAATCACATATGGCCGAGAATATGTTTGAACTTGTAAAAGTTGGCTCAGACTGAATGGAGATCTCCATACAGTGTGGAAAGGGAAGATTTCCCATTTCCACAATGCAGTGCGATCTCGTAGTTGGTATATTTAAGTAAGTGGGTGTGGGGGGTGCAGGGGGGCATAAACAGCTGTGTATGCTGCCATTAAACAGCTGTGCATGCTGTGCTCACCTTCAAAACAGGGATAAAAAGCAGAATATGGTAATGAAGGCATAAGTAAGTAAAATACATTCTAATAAAGCAATTCAACATGGCAGAGTGATTCAGGAATGTATTAAACACACTTGTACATATCACATTCTACCTTAGACTTAACTTCAATACTCTTTGGAATACAGCCACAACCACACACTTAGGAGAAAATCTAAGTGGTTGCTGCTGCTATTAATAAACCGTATATGCAACAAGCATTAACACAAAGTGCTGCTGCCAGACCTTGTCCTAGAAGGAAATGGCTCTTTAGATCCCATTTGACTTGTCATGGACTTCATGATACAGAAATTGTATAATGCTACAGGGTAGACAGGGATACCTTAGAGTAAATATGAAACATCTGATGCCTTCACCTGAGTCCTGAGAGAAATTGTAACATTACATATACTAGCTACAGGCAATTTTCAGAGACAGAGACCTACAAAGGATATTTTTGGGGTGTCACGGCCCTCAAACACCAGAATATTTCATCAGTTTCTAAATGCAATGTTACAGGACGTAAGGGATTATTTCTAACTTCCAAGTACCTAAGAGGAGAGCGCTACAACCATAAAAAGTGCCCATGCCATAATATACTTCCCTGAGGTTGTGGGGGCCATAAATTGCACACATATTGAAACAAAAGCCCCACCTGTGGAACCGGGCAGGAGGTCAATCAGCAGGAAAGGATACCACTCTATCAACTGTCAGGTAGTTTGTAATACCAAAGGAATTATCTACAATGGGTGTGCAGGTGACCCTGACAGTTTTCATGGCTTACACATCAGGCACACCTGTGACCTTTTTGTAAGGTTTCCTAGGGATGACTTTCCACAAGTACATCTAGCGGGAGATGCAGGTTATGCACTGAAACATTGGCTCATGATGCACATCAGAAATCCATACAATCCCACGAGCAAGGATGCAGAGATTCACACACTCAAACCAGGAATATTATCAAGCATGTATATGGTTTGCTCAAATCAAGGTTCTGGTGTTTTGACACTTCTGGTGGTATCCTGCAGTACAACCCATCCAAATATCCACAGTCTGTGCCATGTTGCACAATATAATTGTCAGGGAACAGCTGCAACAAGGACAAGGCCAAGGATCATTGTTCCCAGCACCAAAGGAAAGGCCATCAGGGCCAACAAAAACAGATGAGGAGTCTGAGGAAGAACCAGCAGCCACAGATTATTCTGGCAGATGTAGGTGTGCACAGCATGATATGGCCCTGGCTAAAAGGCAGAGAATAGCAGATGCACACAGTCAATACATAAGTGAAAACATAAAAAGCATGTAAAATTAACAACCTTTACTTACCCGTGAATGGTTGTATTCTCTGAGCATCTGACAGAGACAACCCCAGAAGACACAACTTGTAGCATCAGCATTAACCATGGTAAGTGATGAATATGTAAAGAAGAGATAGAAATGATTACCCTCATATGCAAGTATTGTATGTCAGTAAGAGAAAACATGTATGAACTGTACATGAATGTTAGCAGTAAGTCGTGAGTGATATATGCAAGAAATATTAATCTGCCCAATACAGTGTATCATTCATTAAAGTTGTCCTCTGCAAGGAGTTGCATTGCAAGTTCCCGTTCTATATAAATGCACACGTTGTATATAATTACAACCCCCAAAAAAAAAAAAAAAAAAACATACAAAATGACAAACCTGGTAAGGCTGAGAAACAACTGTGTAACCTCTTCGTAGATACCAGCATTAACAATGACTCAAGTGTTGGAAATGAAACTGTTAACATTTGGTATAAGTTTTTTGATGTCAGGCATATACAACAGGCTTAACACATTTGGTGATCTAAAACATATCCTTCACAGTGATACTAATTATATAAAATGCTATCAAATGTTTACACGTCATTAGGGAAATATTACAAGAAAGATATGTAACATTATCTGAGGATAATTCACATAAAAACTGCTATATCTTCAATACTAATATAAATGGAAAACTTCAGACATTATGCAATGTTATCTGAAATATAGTCCATACAAGTGTTTAAATTATTTGTAAAGAAACTGTTTCACCAGTGTGTCTGGTTGACACACTTGATTTGGTCCAATTGGCCATGCAACATTATTATGTTGGTGTCACCCAGCCCTGATGTAGGGCAGGATTCACGAAGGCTTGCACGGAGTGTAAGAGACGTGCAACACTCCATGCAAGCCTCGCGATCCAGGAACAGCCCTAAACTCCGTGTAAGATACCAGCTAAAACGTCTCTTACATGGACTGGGCGTGGACATGCTAAATACCTCACTTGCATTTGAAAAGTATGCAAATGAGGTATATTAGCGATCCAAGAAGCAGAAGCCAGTCCGTGTAGGAGACGTTTTAGCTGCAGAAATGTACTCAGTTGACAACTGAGTACATTTCTGCAAATTCCACAACGGAGCGATGTCAGCTCCAAAAAAAGGTTGCATATGATGCAGGCAGCATGCCTATGGCCAAATATGTGGCCATAGGCAAGATAACCCGATGCAAAATTATTAAAAATATGATTTTTTTTTCTGCAATCGCCGATGTTTAAACCCAGCGCAGACCCGCGCAAATGGGCTGCGCTGTATAAAAACATAAAAAAGAAAGTTATAAACCCACAAATGTGGGTATCATGCAATACATGGAATGACAATGCAGGGACCAGCAGACCAAAACCAACATGGCCACCGTGTAGTGGTTGCTAAGGGGGGAAGCTGAGTCTAAGACATGTAACTAAGCATCAGTAGGCAATCTCATGTAAATGAGGGTTAGGATACTGAATCCCACAGTCACATAGCAAATGAGCATGGTCTGAGTAGTGTAAGAGATACAAAAGGGGGAGGAATAGAGTAGGAGATAGGTGACATCACTGGGGGGAATGGTAGAAAGAAACGCAGTTCATTGGAGGCCAGTGTAACATGACAGATGACAGGCACAGATCATGGAAAGAGGTGTGCCACTAGATAAGTCATGGAAAGACAAGAAATGGAAGGTGTACACTGTTACCTACACCAAAGTTTCTTGCTGGCCGTGCATGCGCACATGTGTGCGCAATGAAGCGCGAGTAAGGCAGTGTGTGTGCGTGTAAGGCAGTTTGAGCATGTGGGAGCATGTTGGGAGATGTTTAACACTGTTTGCGCAGGTGTGCACGTGTGTAAGGCAGTCTGAGTATGTTGGAGGCTGTTGGCAGACGTGTAACAGTGTTTGCGCGGGTGTACGTGCATCTAAACCTGAATAAGTAGATCCTTAACCGTGTAAGCACATGTGCACGCGTGTAAGCCACTGTGAGCGTGTTTCAGATAGTATGCAAGTTGCTCCCCCCTGAGGAAACAGAAAGGAAAAAGGAAGCAACAGAATTAATAGGAAGCTAGCAGGGATAAATGCTGAAGCTGGCAGGTGAAAATAATTAGAAGCAGGCAATTACACATGCAGAATAGTAGCCCAGCCCAGCACTTAAAACTCTGCAAACAGTACTGCAGGATGTTCTCATTAAGAGACACTGCAAGACAGGAGTAAGCTAATAGAAGTGAAAACTGAAAAAGCTGAACTCAGAGCAGAAATGCTATGGGCTGCCATAGCTGTCATAATGAGACATAGGCGACTTGCTGAGGGTGGTGACAATGCAGATGGTGCCAGACAACCCACAGT
Source organism: Protopterus annectens (assembly GCF_019279795.1). Classification (NCBI taxonomy): domain Eukaryota; kingdom Metazoa; phylum Chordata; order Ceratodontiformes; family Protopteridae; genus Protopterus; species Protopterus annectens. The sequence continues at coordinate 1,673,733,429 of NC_056731.1, read as the reverse complement.
GAGGAGACGGAGAAGAGTGTACAGGCCCAGGGTCACCTACCATGGGTTACATGAGCTGGAGATAGTAGAGCGCTATAGAGTGGACAGAGAGCTCCTGCAGCAGATTGTTCAGCTGTGCAGGCCACGCCTCACACACAGAACCAACAGAGGGGAACCCATCCCAGTGGAAACCAAGGTATGTGTTGGCCTAAGAATACTAGCAACAGGTACCTTCCAGAGACCAACTGGCGATATGATGGGGATATCACAGGCATCAGCCTCCAGGGTACTACACCAGTTCCTGGATGCCATGACAGCACATGTCGGTGATCAAGTATATTTCCCCAATGCCTGTGAGGTATTGGCCAGCAATATGCGTCTCTTCCAGCAAATAGCAGAATACCCTGAGGTACTGGGTGCTATAGACTGCACGCATATATGCATCAAAGCACCAGCAGGAGAGCGGGGTAGGGCCTACATAAACCGCAAGGGCTTCCCCTCCATCAACTGCCAGGTCGTGTGTGATGCCCAGGGTATAATAATGAATGTGTGTGCTGGCTGCCCTGGGAGTTATCACGATTCCCACATCTGGCATTTGACGCAGCTGTACCAGACATTTGCCAATGGGGACATCCCACACGGACACCTAGTGGGGGATGCAGGTTATGCACTGGAGCCGTGGCTGATGACACCCATCAGAAATGCACACACACCTGAACAGGAACGCCATAATGAGGCACACGCACAAACACGTAATGTGATAGAGCACGTGTTTGGGCTGCTCAAGTCACGGTTCCGGTGTCTGGACACATCTGGTGGAGCCTTGCAGTACACACCAACTACATGTACCCAAATTGTCATGGTATGTGCTATGCTACATAATATGATCCTGTGAAAACAGCTGCAGTAGGACCAGCATAGGGCCGGGCCAAACAGCCCCCCACCATTGCCAAGGCCATCACAGGCAGAGCGTGACTCGGAGGAGGAACAACCTGAGCCTGCCCCAGTAGGCAGAAGGAGGCGTGCCCAGTATGCCCTGGCCTTGGCAAAGAGGCAACGCATAGCACATGCATTGGCTCAGTAGGAACCTTGGGAATGATACCCCTCTCTGACTCACTCATATAGTAACAGGGATGCCTAACGTGACACAACCTGCTCTCAAACATGTACAGGGAAGTGTAATATGCGCATCCGACAGAGGCAGCCCTGCTGCACCACCTGAGGCATGAATGCTATGTGTCAAGTAATGTAACACCAAGTACTATATGCACACCTGAGGACCCTGACTAACATCCTACCCTCACCAAGCATCATGCCACAACATGACAACGAGATGATCAAGTGCAACAATTGACTGAAGTATCGCAGTTAGTCAAAGGGGACCCAATGTGTGCCAGTCTGGGATGACATGCTGAGCATGACATGATGCACCACCTGCTAGGACTGGCATGCACCTATCAGTGCAGGCCGTATGGATACTGGCAAAGGCTGTTGTCACCCACAGTGTGCCCTGAATAGGTAAGGCTCAAAACACAAACCTATCTCCATAGGTACCAGAAGGGATAAGAATAAGATAAGGGATAAGTCGAAACAGCAAGATGCATGCAGTCTAAACTCACCCAGTATGGAGAATGTTGATAACTGTGCTGTAACAGACAACTGAGGCAAGGCACACAACAGCACCCTAACACTACCAGGTTACACCTCATACTGTGCTGTACAGCCTCCAAACTTGGAACAAGCTACGAAAGGAGGGTGACTAGCATGAATTGTCAAGGATAACCACACCCCCATGTCGGTACCACAACAAAAAGCAGCATGGACTAGCCATGCTCAAGTAACAGTGGCTAAAACTGCCCCCCAGTTCATAGCCTGCTACAGACTACTGTCCCAACACCAGGAACTGCATCCGGCCTATGCTGGAATACATGAATATATCAAGTCCTCCAACCCACATTATATTGGGTGACCGCAAATACTCAGACATAGACTGGGAGCATTATACTAGCTCCAACAGTGTCGGACAAAGGTTCATAGAATCCACAAACCAAAAGGCACAGGAACAACGTACCACCCCCACAAGAGTGGTAAGCATACTGGATGTGATAATCAGCAACATGGGTACTGGATGTCAAGTTGAGAAGTGTATTCCTCACTGGTAAAACCAGACCATAGAGTAATCACACTGGATATACAAATTCTGACCACAGTACCTGGCCGGGAAACCACAGTGGAAAACATGTGTTAAGCAATATCTGCACCCCTCCAAACTGATGTGGAATCCATGAAAGGTCCCGTGCAGGTGCAAAATATGGGCCACACCTCAGAACCTGTAATACAGCCATTCCATGAACACTGCCAGTAATGCTTGGATTATGCAGTCCTAAATTAAAACAAGACACAGTGCCTAAACCTGGCATGCTGGACACCAGCCATAACCAAAACATGCAAGAGAATGAGGAAGCTACTACATGATAGAGCAAACATGAACAATGAAGTAATCACTGATCAGTAGTATGGCAATAACATCTGTCCACACATGCAATCCACTAAGGCCAGCCACAACAAGTGGAATCTGTGAATCCTGAGGCAATGTCACACCTGCCCCAAGTACACAGACAACCCCCAACCCCACCCAAGAAATACAAAAATATGTGAGAGATGCAACCATCCATCCAAACTGGAGGCTGAGCTCCCTCAACGCAGTACTCCCAAAACAAGTCAGTAGGAGAAGGTAACCACACACACCACAAACACAGTCCCACATAGACCTATCACAACTGCAAACCAAACACATAAACACAGACAAACATTCCCGGAGGCACAAATTACAAACACAGCACACCAACAGAGGCCTCTAAAGCAGACACCCAATCAAACAGCCTCCAAACATAGCACATGCAACACATAGCACACAAAGCTGGTGTGCCAAACAGTCACAGGACAGACGTAGAAACAACATGCCTGATACAGTTGTAATAGGTGACTCCATAGTCAGACACACTGCTGTCCCGCACACCAGACTGAACAAGGGAAAGGGTACAGTAAGCTGCCCGTAGGCTGCCACAATATGCCACATAACAGAAGTATGTAGGTCACTCCAAAGCAAGTAGAAATATGATGCAGTCATAGTCCATGCTGGTGTGAATGACTGGAGATGTACCGCCCTAGACTACATTAAAAGAGACATAGATGAGCTATCTGATTATGTAGTCCATGCCGGTATGACACTCACCATTCGCAGCATCCTACCCTTACCAAGAGTAATGCCACAGTACAAACACGGAATGATCAGTCATAGCAAGTGGCACACTTACTGGTGTTATTCCAAGGGGATCCAATGGCTGTCTGCTGGGGATGTCATGCTTGACAAGCCACACAGCTGTCCATGGGATGGCCTGCACCTGTTACCCCTGGGCGTCTGAATATTGGATAAGGCCTTTGCCACCTCCATAGAGCCTTTTGTAGGCAAGGCTGAAAAGACTGACCCACCACCCTAGAAAACATAAGGGAAATGCTGACCAATGCCAGATGTGTACACCCCAATATGCATGCTCCTGAGGCCATCCCCAGAATGGAGAACATCGATGTCTGTGCAGTGACAGAAACCTGCTGCAAGCCCCCTGACAGCACACCAGCACTACCAGGTTATACCACGTATCATGTGTCATGGCCCCAAAACCTGGAACGAAACATAAAAGGAGGGTGAGTATCCATAGTCAGCACAGACACCCATACGTGCAGGTAACTGACAATGCACAAGGCATTGGAGTTCACACATGTGCAACTAACTGTAGGCAAGACTGCTGTGCAGTCTGTAGCATGCTACAGACCGCACTCTCACACACAATAACCCCACCCAGCCATCCTGAAGACAATGGACAGTATGAATGTCCCACCAAATAACAAACAAGGTACCACAAATTACCACATAGGTGATAAACCAGTATGTATGGAAAGAGTAACCAGGGACATAGGGACACAAGTGGACAGTAACCTGTTATGTGACACCCACATTGCCAATGTGGCCAGGAAGACTGTCTACATTTGACACCGTATCAGGAAAGGAGTCACATCTACGGCAACAGAGGTCATTGTGCCCCTATACTATTCTCCAATCACACCCATAATCCAGTACAATGCCTCATATGGGATGTACCTTACCTGACACCTGCAGCAGTTAGAAAGACCTCAAAGGTACCTCACCAAGAGGATAAAGGGTCACAAATATATGTCATATGCTGCCTGGCTGTAGACACCCCAGCTGAATCCAGTCACATACTGCCTACACAGAGGCATTGCATGCCTGTTGTAGGAGGCCATGCCCAACACAGGAGTAATGGACATGCTCCACCCCAGAAAACACAAATCCATCGGAGCTGTGAGCGGGAGAGATGTCAGCCTCAACAAATAATGAAATAGGATGTGCTGGTGGGACAGATACATAATCCAGAGGCTCCCCACACCCTGGACCAGAATCCCATTCCATGTAAGGCGGAGCCCCTCACTGACACTCTTCAACAGGAATCTTGCCAAGTGGATGGATGATTGTAGAGTTACACTGGGGGTCTTCACTGTGTCATGTCCAGACAGAGGCACAGCAAAGCAAAACATAAACGGCCATAATATGCACATAGCAAGGGGTGTCAAAAGCCACACACACTCTGGCTAGGCTAACAAATGCCCAGGGTGGATAGCCTAGTATGACCCTATGAACCTATGAAGATACAAATTGTACAGGACACTAAGGATAATCCCAAGGCTTTCACAACTGATGGTAGTAACCATGTTGGGAATTCACAGATATGCCCTGAATCACACAAATATCACAAACACACACACATATTGCCAAAATACATCCTGACAGGTGCAGTGCAACCCCGAATGCAGAATATCTATCCCAGCAGACTGCTGGCCCCCTGACATTGCAGATGCTGAGGTAACAGCCAACATCTACAAAGCAAAACACACAGCAGCAATGGTATGGGATGTTGTCCTGGGCTTAGTGCAACATGGACTCCAAGATGAATGGAATGCCAAACCACACTACTGCTCAATGTCAGCCTTACCACAGAATATGTACCCAAAGAGCAGTGTACAACAACAGTGGTACTTCTCAACAAAGGTGTTGCCTGAATGGATACTGAACACTACTAACCCAGAATCCTGAGAAGCTCGGTTTGCACAGCTATGGAAAGGATCAGCATGTACCACAGACATAAAGATATTGGGGACCTACTGACACCGGAACCAACCCAGTGTGGCTTTCCCAAGTGCAGATCCTGTCCCTAACCATGTTTGACTCAATTGAAACAGCCATTAAGGTCATTGATGAGGGCAATGTGCTCCACACAGTGTATCTGGACCTTGCAAAGGCTTCTGTACAATACTCTACGTGTTCATTATAGATAGGCTCACCAGCTTAAATACAAACCCACATGTCAGTAGAGGGGTTGCAAACCAGACCAAGGACAGAACAGACATGGTCAGACATGCTGCAGCCATATCAGACTACAAACCAGATATGACTGGCATCCCACAAGGCTTTGTCCTGGGATCTCCCTCGTCTGGTATATATGTCCCATAGGTACAGGCAAACATGGAAGGACTGTGTCCGAACATGTTTGCAGAGAACTACAAACTGCTCACCACATATGATCCACCAGCTGACACAAGCATCCCACAAAAGGGCCACATAGAAACAGACAACTGGTGCCATAGCCATGTCAGCAAGCTAAGTGCAGAAACATGCATAGTCAACCACCGTGGATATACAGTAAGTGCCCACCAATTACCACACATGTGTTAACCCATTATGTACTTAACATGTAATGAGAGACCTGGGGACACAAGGTGATAGATATCCTGCATTGGACAAACATGTGCTGTAGTGTTTACAGAAACATACCATATACCCACCTAATCACGAAGGCTGTCAGATCTAGATAAGGGGAGGTCATTGTGGCTCTGCAGTCATCCTTCATCAGCGGTACAATTGACTACAATAGCCCCTGTGGGATGTACCTCAGCAGACACCTCCATCAACTGTAAAGTCCCCAACAGTACCTCATCAGGAGTATCAAAGAGCTTGCACAGATGCCATGTGTTGCCTGTGTTGCTGGCATCAATAAACATGCTGCACCTTGTACAATCCGAATGGCAGTGAGCTATGCACATGAGAGACCTGAACCCCAGCACTGACGTACATAGGACAAGCTGTACTGCGTGCTCCATAACACAGAAGCCACCCCCAGCACAGGTTACCCATAGAGTCACTTATCAATCTTCCTCAATAGGAATCCTGATGAGTGGATGGGAGATGGTAGATATATCCTGGGTACCACTGTCATGCCACAGGTAGACACAGGCACAGTATACTAACCATGACATATGTCATGGCAAACCCCACCTACAATGTGTGTTGAAGGACAAACATACTCTCCAACTAGCATTACACATGGACTAGGGCACATCGCTAGTGTTTGCAAATGTACACCTATGTTGTGGAATACACTACCAATGTTGGACAAGCCTGGTTTAAGTAGTTCATATCTGAACAGAATGCAACATGGTCAGATGTACACAACTGGCCCGTAACCAGGCTGTTGTGCCCACTATCAAAATGTAAAGCAGTGATAGCAGTAAAGCCCAGGATACTGCCCACCACAGTCAAAGTACTACCAGTACACTATACAGTACTACAGTGTTAGGTCAGTGTGAAAGGATATTGACAACTGTATGCAAAGTATCCCATGCAAACACTGCAGGCACAGTATAACCCTGTTGTGTTCACACACAAAGCAGTTGTACCATAACTACACAACATGACACACAACACACAACCATAAACGGGTGATAGTTATTGAAGTTCACACTCATCCACAAATGTGGTGGGCTGCAGAGTCCAACATATGGAATGCTCACACTGGGCATGCTCATACACTTAGGCCAAATCTCGGTTTAGCAGTTGGACACACATAGCTGGTATTGTTATGTGTTATTCCAGGAACCAACAACATTATAGCAGTCTGCCCAGTGCACACAGCTAAATGACTACAGAGACATACGTGATATAGTGGATCCCTCCCATATGCAAACATCTTCCACAGATGCACAAGTTGTTCATACAAACAGGGAATGCTATGGCAATAAAGATGTGCAAACAGTCTATCAGCAACAAATAATGTGCATTTGACAATTAAACATATGGGTGTAGAGGTCAACACTAGGCTATTTGCCCTAGGGAATGACAGCTTAGCCAGAGTGTGCTTGGTGTCTGCCTCCCCACAGGATGCACATTCCCCTTTCTAAACACAGATGATGTCAGCACCCTATAAGTACAGCAGGAGAAAAGAAATGCCCCAGTAATCCAAATAGCGTGCTCTGCTAATGCGTCTGTCTCAAGTGTCATAACATAGTTAGGTAGGGGTTTCAAATCCTGCAAATGCTCAGTGTGTGTGTGAGTGGGGTTGGTGTGTGTGTAAGTCTGTGGGAGAGAAATGTCCCTTTTGGCAACTAGGAAAACACCCTACAGGATGCACATTCCCTTTCTAAACACCGATGATGTCAGCACCCTAAGGAGAAAAGAGACCTCCCAGTAATGCGAATAGCGCGCTCTGCTAATGCACCCATTTTAAGTGTCATAACATAGTTAGGTAGGGGTTTGAATCCTGTGAATGGCAAGTGTGTGTGTTTGTCTGAGGGGGGTTTGTGTGTGTGAAGGTAATGCCCATTTTGGCAAATAGGTGAACAGACTACAGGATGCACATTCCCTTTTCTAAACACTGATGATGTCAGCACTCTATAAGTATAGCAGGAGAAGGGAAAACTTCCAGTAATGCAAATAGTGTGCTCTGCTAATGCGTCCATCTCAAGTGTCATAACATAGTCAGATAAGGGTTTGAATCCTGCTATTGGCAAGTGTGTGTTTCTGGCTGAGGGGGGTTAGTGTGTGTGAGGACAATGTCCCTTTTGGCAACTATGTGAACAGACTACAGGATGCACATTCCCCTTCCTAAACACTGTTCAGCAGAAGGCCATGGCTCTGGCACAAGTCGTCTGTTGCTATGATGCCCCTTTGGAAGATGCTTGTGTCAGCTGAAGAGGCGATTATGGTGGCCTGTTTGCAGTCATCTGCATATTTGGACAGCCACAGTCTGTCCGTGTTGGCCTGTACCTCCAATAAATATATACCAAACAAGAGGGTCCCAGGACTGAGCCTTGTGGGACACAACCCGTAACTGTTGTGGGGTCTGGCATGGCTCCAGCAATGCTAACCATGTGATATCTGTCCTTGAGCCACTGTGCAATCCACCTAGTGACATAGGGCCTTATATTTAAGCTGGTGACCTTCTCTAGAATGCCCACGTGGGGTATTGTTGTGAAGGCTTCTGCAAGGTCCAGGTAGGCTGTGTGAACCACCTTCCCCTCGTCAATGGCCTTGGTGACTGTTTCAAAGATATCAACCGGGTTAAACCCGGTAGTGCTGGTGTGCTCTCAGTAGCCCTGAACCAGGCATCTGTAACTGCACAGATATCGATGTTTCCCATGCCAAGGAGTGTTTTGGGTGCACGCATCTGTAGGTTTAGATATCTGGCGTTGCGTAGCATTGCTCTTAGTTTCCTATCCCTTGTGATACCTATGAAGGTGGGTTTGTCATCTGAGCCCTGCCTAACATAGGCACTATGGGGTAGCAAGAGCCTTTGCCAATATCTGAATGACCAATGCAAACTGTACACATGCTCATAGGATGCAAGTGTCAAGGAATAGTCTGAGTGGCCAGTATAGTCCTCCAGCATGGGTCCTCTGAAGTCATCCACCCCAGTCTACACAGGTGTAGAGTCTGCTTGTGCTAAACACAGTTTGTGTGCAGTGACAACCTTGCCTGGGGGTGGAGATGGGATATGGATGTCCAGGGAAAGGTGGGCATGGGCAGGTATCAACAATGGTGGTCTACCTCTGGTGTGGAACAGTGGGTACCCACGTTGCAGATGGACAGGAGCAATATGTATTAACCCATGTGGCTGTGGTGTGTGGTTCTGCCATAGCCCATGGACCCACAAATTGTAGTGGCAGTAGGGTAAAGTGGTAGAGGCCTGAGTAGTTCTCACACACAATACGCCTGTACCTGATGTTAACAACTGGAACGGTGTATGTGAATACCTGCATATCCTGGCACTGTTCCCAGGGAATCTAGGTGTGTGACCTGGATGTGGGTGTGGTGTGCTGGACTGGTAGTGTTGTGTGTTACAGGTCCTGTGGTCCCAAAGCATGGTATAGAACATAACCTGCCAGTGCGATGTGCACATCTGACCCTGATGTAGGTGGCTGCAAATGCATATACATGCTATCCCCCACCTGACAGGTAGTACGACAACCACAAACCTCTGTGGAAATGAAGATGTCAGCACCCTAGAAATACAACAGGTGCAGAACAGATGCCCAGTAATTCGGATAGTGCACTCTGCTAATGCGTTGCCCTCAAGTGTCATAATATAGTTAGGTAGGGGTTTGAATCCTGCAAATGCTCAGTGTGTGTGGGTGAGTGGGGTTTTTTGGGGTTTTGTTTTGTGGGGTGGGAAAAAAGGTGTAA
>NC_056731.1:1673686686-1673723358 GCF_019279795.1 Protopterus annectens | reverse complement strand
TCATAATATTTGCACCAGTTAAACCACTGCTTATCTACGGGCACATACACTCACTCTGTTGAACTGTAGCTCAGCTATGGGCACATCTGGCAGTTTCTATTCATTTCTTAACTCACATTTCTTCAATATAAATGGGCTATTTCATTGCATTTTACAAATATTGGGGTTTTATGTGTACATATTTGTCAGGGACTCGTTTCCTGCTTATTTTGGTAAAAAAAAAATTGGTGTTGTGGGGGCTCGAACCATGTATGCCTGCTCTTCAGCCGACATCTCTACCGCTACGCTATTGCTTCCTGGCTTATTTTGCATATTTAGTTCTTATATGCTTTCCCACTGACTGCTAACTGTAGCTGCGCTGACGGCACGGCCGTGCAGACGAGCGCACTCACGGTTAAACATCTTTACAATTTAAAAAAAAATGACGTGTTCATTTATATTTCTTTTATGTTTAATAGTCTGTAGGGGCATGTGTTGTGTTGTGTTTATTCACATTTCCGTGGACTCTGTTGTGGGTGTCTACTTTGGGCACTTTTACACTTCTGGGGCGTGTCCGCATGCAGGGCTCAGCCTACGGACACGCCCCCACATGTCTTACACGGACCGTGTTAGACTTAGGTGTGATTCAGCATGCTCTCATGAATATGCAGAGCATGCTGACATCACTCCGTTTAACTGCAGCCTCCGTGTATGAGTTATAACTCTTACACGGAGGCTTCGTGAATCCTGCCCGTAGTAACTACTCAAATTCATCAAATTCTGGTTACAAGCATACATTTATGTTGGGAAGAAGTAGATAACTATGATGCTTCCCCACCACTATCATGCGCATTTCTTTTTCTTTCACATGTGTTATACCCTCTGCTTGCCCCTCATTTTATCAACCCCTTTTGACACATTTAATCTGGTCAAAAAATAGAATCCAACACAATACACATGACCAGAAGTGGCCCATAAAAAAAAAAACATTGGCATCACACACCAATGCTGAGTGATGATAACTGGCACTTCACATCCTATGGCAAAAACCGTGGGGTTTTGCCTTTAACAGCAATAGTACAGTTATCTTCATCAGATGTGCTTTACCCCACTGCATACAGATAAAAGCACTATTGTGAAACAGTTACTCTATAGCAAATTTAGTTGGCTGCTAGATGTAATTTACAGATTATGGGAGTTGTCTTTACTGTGCTGAAGCCTAAAGCCTACATTCTCCCTTGCTTTAATCTGTCACTGTTCCTTCAACCGTATGATTTTAACTTTGTGAAGTATGAGTTCCTATGTGGTGTTCTGAACTAATGCTCATGTGTGGCGATTCCTTTCTGCATAGTGTGAAGAGTTTGCATTCAGAAGTATACCATACAATTATTGTGTGCGTGACTGTTGGCTACATATGTTATTAACCCACCATTATCCTGTTTATGTCCTAACCCTGCTTACTCAGTATTGAAAACTTCATTGTACAGAGCATGATAGTGTTATTATGATGACAAACATAAGATAACACACCACAAAGATGGACATAAATGGGCTATAAATAAAACTCTTTTATATGTCTATGTATCTGTCTCGCAATCTCTCTCTCTCTCTCTCCCTCCCCATTCATCTGTCTCAGCATTCCTTGGCCTCAGAATTTGCATGCTGCTTGACTCCACTCAGCAATAGTAAGTGATAGCAAATAGCAGTTTACATCTCATCTCATGGCAAAAACTGATAAGTTTTTGCCTTCGGCCATGTTAATCTGCTGCCCTTTTGGCTACTGTGCTTAGCCTCAATGCCCAATGAAAACACATGCTGATAGGGGTCTATATTAGAACAATGAAGTTTCAAAACTTTGTATGTTCTAATACCGACCCCTATTCAGCAAATGCTGACAAAATTGAACATGCAGAACAGGCAAATTTTTTCCTAGGGAAAAAAATTTGCTATTCCAAAACACATACACACAACACAAGTACACCAAACAGCAATCCACACACATACACCTAAAATCTTACATCTAATCCTACACTAAACTGTACATACACCACTAACTATCCACTTACCTTAACCCAAACACTAACCCTAAGGTCCGTCACTATTGCACACTCACTTCACCCGCGCCCTAACCCTAACACACCTACCCCACCATAAACCTGACGTCCACACAATCGCACACTTACATGACCCATGCCCTAACCCTAACTCACCTAACCCGTGCCCTATCGAACACTTACCTGAACCCAACCCTTAACTTTCCACCACAGTGCTGAAAATAGCGAAGCAACAGAAACGGACAACCGGATTCTTTCCCTAGGAAAAAAATTGTTTTTCTGTAGCTTCGCTATTTTCAGCATTCGCTGAATGGGGTCGATATTAGAACATTCGAAGTTGTGAAACTTCAGTGTTCTAATATAGACCCACTGATAGCACTATGAGGAGACAGTTACTCTCGTATGTTGAACAGGTTGTAGAGTTGAATGTATGCCATATGGGATATTGCAATATTAACAACTTCAATGTAATATGCTGCACACAAATTCCTTGCTTCACTGTGTATTCATAATCCAGGAGTCCACCAGCATAACATGCTTGGTCCCTTTTATGTTTCATAATCAGGCATAAAAAGCTCATACCTTCCCAGAAATAGGTACAAGACATTTAGTGCAATCAAGTCTTTATGTGTTAACAAGTTTCGTAAGAAAAATTGCCAATGACTCCAAAGATAACCACAAAGCATTCTTTAGCTATGTCAAGAACCTAAGTGGAAACTCTCATATCTGCTCTGAGTTAGTGCAGAATGGCACAAAATACACTGAACCGACTGATATTGCCAACATTCTGGCAGACAGGTTTAGTGCAAACTTCACCCCCCTCTCACCCCCTAAAGGGCCAATAACCATACCAGAAGAATGTAGGGCCCCATCAATCACCGACACACAGGTTAAAACAGCCCTATCCAAAGCCAAAAACACAGATTCAATGGGACTGGACAGTGTCCCAGGCTGTGTCTTACAAGAGCTCCAAAATGAACTAACCCCTCTCCTAAACATACTGTTCAAACTCAGCCTCTCTACAGGCTACATACCCATAGAATGGCGCACAGCAACAGTTATCCCACTCCACAAAGGTGGAGCCACAATGGACCCCATGAACTATCACCCTATAAGCCTGACTAGCCTGGTCTGCAAGGCTATGGAGCGCATCATCATGGAACTCATTAACAGAGACATTGGAAACCTCCAAACCTTGGACCCTACCCAGTTTGGCTTTGTTAAGGGCAGATCATGCCTCCTAAACCTGGAGGACTTCTTTCAAACAGTTACCAAGGCATTAGATGAGGGAAAGGAGGTCCACACAGCCTACCTAGACCTCGCAAAGGCTTTCGACACCATTCCCCATTCTAGTATTATAGACAAGCTCACCAGCTTGAACATAAACCCCTACATCATGAGATGGGTTGCCAACTGGCTCATGGATAGAACCCAAATGGTGAGAGTTGCAGGCTCTATGTCCGACTCTAAACTGGTTACAAGTCGAGTCCCCCAGGGCTCAGTCCTAGGACCCCTCCACTTTGGTATATATTTCTCAGAGGTACAGGCAAGCATAGGAGGACTATGGCTGACCAAGTTTGCAGACGACTGCAAACTAGAGGCCATAACTGATTCCCCAGCTGATACAGACACCCACCAGAAAGGTCTCACTGAGACGGATACCTGGTGTCAAAATCATGGCCTCAAACTAAATGCCAAAAAGTTCATAGTCAGCCCCTTTGGAAAAAAACAAAGTACCCGCAAACTGTCACATATGTGGTAGTCCCTAAATACAGAAAATGTAATAAGAGATCTGGAGACCCAAGTAGATAGTAATCTCTCCTTTGATAATCATATTGCTAAGGTGGTTAGAAAATCCTTCTATATGGCCCACCTAATCACAAAAGGGTTCGCATCTAGAACAAAAGAGGTTATTGTGCTTCTCTACTCATCACTCATGAGACCCATCATAAAATACAACGCCCCATTTGGGATGCACTTTACAAGACACCTGCAACAGCTGGAAAGACCACAAAATACCTCACCAAGAGGATTATTGGCCTCAAACAGATGCCTTATGCAGCCTGACTCAAGAAACTCCAGCTGTACTCGGTTGCATACTGCTTACAAAGAGGTGATCTCTGCCTTACATACAAGGCCATGTCCAACCCAGAACTGATAGACATGCTCCACCTAAAAAAAACAAATCCTGGAGAGCCACACACTCTAGATATATAAACCTCACCACAATGATAAATAGGACATGCTGGAGGGATAGATTCCTGTCCTAGAGACTCCCAATGATTTGGAACAGGATTCTAATATACATCAGGCAGAGACCCTCACTAACACTCTTCAAGAGAAACCTTGATGGGTGGATGGGAAACAGAAAATTTACCCCAGGAATCACTGCAGTGGCTCTGCTGGACAGTGGCGCAGGGAGCTAATGGCTCTGCTGGACAGGGGCACAGGGAACTAATCTAAGGGGGTGGCAAAAGCCAACACATTCTAGCTAGGCTTATAAATACCCTTGGGCAGATAGCCTAGTACTTACCTATGAACCTATGAACAAGCATAGTACACTAGGCACATCAGAAAAATATTGCTGCTATACACACATAAGGTGATATGATGAATAAAGTCATATTTCCATGCATTTTCTGAAGTCTTTTAATTTTGACATCTACATGTCTGTTTTCATGTAGTGACTGTATTACTCAGTGATGTCATACAGGCACATAAATTTGCATATGAAGCAGTACAACATGCCTCAAGTACATGGACAGTCACCAGATATGAGGCTTGTCTAAGTATGCGCCTGCATTATCCATATATAATTATTACTTTAATTTAATTATCAGGATAAATGTGCAAACCATGACATACAAAACATTAACTTAATACACGTGTCCTGAACTGAATCAGAATCAGAACTGTTTCTTTGTATGTGATCCTTATTTGCACAAGGGTTGGTATGGAGCACCGTAGACTACAGTTAATTCAAGTTCAAAGTTCAAAACCTCAAAATATAATTACATATGCACTGATACTTTGCTATCAGTTGGTGCAAATGAGTTTGTCAGTGATGCACTTCATGGAGTGTTTTTGAAAGAAAGTAATTTGAGTGGCTTGAATTACTTCTGTATGTTGTAATGGAGTGTTGTACTCAAGATATGTAGAGTTACCTATGAGGCTGGCTAAACATTCCATTATGTAAAGTTATGCATGCACTCCAACACATTTAGACTTGCAAATTATGTACAATGGTGTGCAACCTTTTTACACCTACTTCCTCAGTTGTATTAAGCAGTGCACTGTCATATTTTAAACTATCTGTTTGCATTCACATTGCACATTGCCCAAGCATGGGGAAATATTAAAATAACACAAAAAATTTCTCATATTTACATACACTCATCCTAAGCTGAACACTCAGGAATGCTTTGTTGTCAATCCACTCTTTTACAAGTGTGATTATCATCAATACACTATACTGGTAAACAGCTACTGTACACGTCACTCACACTACTGCTGCATTATGGTGTGCTTAGGCAATATGCATAAATGACAGGAGAGATTAGTTATCTAAGCAGTATGTAATTACTTATGATGAACAGATTGCTGTTATTTCTGCTTGTCATGACACGTGACTTTTCACCCAAACCTGTAATGCACACTAGTTTCTCTGCAACAAACTGATGTGGTAATTCTTACAAATGTGCATTATCTCACATTTAAAGTTAGACTTCTCTGTGGCACTTGCGGTTGATACAATGTACGCTAGATTGTGTAATTAGATAGGTAGGTGTTCGAATACAGCACTGACTGAATATCATGAGTGAACATGTATGCATCTGTACTGCTAGTTAAGGCTGGATTCACCAACACATCTGAAATGTACACATTTACTCAGGAGAAGCACTTAAACTGGGAGAGGGCTCCTCCATCCATTTCTTCTACTTTTAAAACAAGCATCTTCTCTGCAATACACTAATGTCATCCTTTCAATGTGCTGTCTCATATTTGCATTAAAACTTCTCCTGTAGTGCTTGCATTTGATGCTGTGGACTCCAGATTATGTAACTAGATAGGTAGATTGTTAGAATCCAGAATTGTGCAAATATCAAGACTGTGCATATGTGTCTGTACTGTCAGGTAGAACTAGCATCATCAAAATATCTGTTGTGTACACTTCCCCTTACAAGACATATTTGTTTTTTCTACCATTAGTTGTATATTGCTCTCTTCCTCCTTCTTTATCTTCTACAGCAGTATTTGTTCCCTTTACACTATACTCCCTAAATACTATATAGGCGTATGAGAGTTATGTACAAATAACCCTTCTAATTGGGTTCACCAGCACCTGATCATGGCTGGTGGGTGACAATTTCCCACAAGAAGAAGAAGAAGGGAGTTTGAGAGCAATTCCTTTTGTTAACAGAAGTATTGGCTTAACCACAGTCATAGGGCTTTTACCTCCTTATACATACATATATACATACAAATGTTTCAAGCATGGGCATTAATGCCCTTCTAGCTTGCCAATATACCAAAACACTTGTTCCCATAATAAATGTCCAGGCTGTTCTTAAAAATATCTAAACTAGTACTTGCTTTAATGTAACTTGGTAGTCTGTTCTAAGCATCAGCTACTCTATCAGAGAACCAATTGGTACACCTCTCATTCCTATATAATCTTCCACATAGGTTATCTGATGATTCTCTACTACTTTTTGATAACCTCAAACATTCCCAGAGGTAGTTGTTCCTAAATGCCCTATATACCTGAATAAGATCTCCTCTTAAATATCTGTAAGAGACACTGTACAAGTTCAGATATTTTAGTCATTTATAACAACTTAGATTTTCACATCCATGGATGCCCTTGGTATATTTCCGCTGTACTCTTTCCCGTTTATTCATGCTTGTTTTCCTGTATGGTTTCCATATTGTTATTCCATACTCAAGTTTGAGTCTAATATAACTAACCAACAACGACTTCATTATGTTTGATTTCTTAGACTTTATAAATCTTTTTATACAACCTATAGTTCTATAACTATCATTAGCCAATTGGTTGATATGATTAGAAAATCTCATAGCTGAATCTACCCATATGCCCAGGTCCTTAAATGAGTCTACAGTTTCAATCACTGTGTGCCGTGTTAAATATTCACCATTCAGTTTATGTCTCCCAAATCTCATATGCTTAGTTTTTTTTATGTATTTATCAACATCCTATTCTCATGTGTCCAAATGGTCAATTTAGTCAAATTATTTTTCAGACGTGCCTTATGTGTAACACTTGCAATCAGTTTACCCAGTTATGTACAGGTATAGATTTATACTGCTAGACATGGGATAGGAGCATCTCCACCTTTTCAGGCAGTAATATCTCCAAAATCCACACACATGCCTAGCACAGATAGTATTCTGAGTTGTGTTCTGCATGAGGCCTACAATGAGAGTCTCACTCTCACACATGTACCACCTCATTCAACTGCCCTAGAGGTGACCATGCATAGCCTCATCATCCTTCTCTTTCCCCACATGCTAGCTTCCTCAAGTGCCCTGTCCACTAACTGAACTTGTATCACCTGGGTCATAGATCATGGCTTTACCCTTCTATATCACTGAAGTTGGCTGAGAGGCTTGACTGATGGTGGGCTGCATAGGCCTTGATTCTCCACTGTAAAATGTCAAGCTTTAAGATGAACAGTCACCTTTATCAAGATGAGAACTAGGAAATGACCTGATTGCATATTTCCCTTTTCCATTTATGAATTTAGAAGTAATTGCAAAACAGATTTAATAATTTGAGCAAAGTGAAAATTTGCAATAGTAGTATATTTATGTGTTGTGTTAGGCATTGTGAGAAATTGTTGCATCTTATCTCATTACTTGAATCAGAACCCCATCTCAATTGGTGTTAATAGTCACACCTCAATGAGCAGAGTAACCTTGATAACCTTGTACTGTTGTTCATTTTAGAACATTTCTTCTATACATACAATCTATGTATTGATTTCATAAAACATCTCAACCTATGTTATTATCCCTTATTATAGTAATATATGTTCAAAGTGTTTCTATCATCTATGTATTCTGTGTAATTTGTTCAATATATTTTATGTCCCCTCTGATATTGATCTGAAAATTGCATAGCACCCAGCTGACTATCCAAGGGGGACTATCTATATCTCTATATCTATCTATTAATTTTCATTGCTTGTCTCCCTGGGATTCCACTGACAATGGGCCAGCACCCAAAAGGATGTACCACAAAAAAAGTTTTTTTTCTTTATTACCTATAACAATTTTAAAATAAGATACACACATAGAAGGAATAAAACTTACATCTTTTTGAAACAAAGAAAAAATAAAAATATCAACATTTGAAAAAGTTAAATTAATCACTAAATGAATTAGTCCTATTAATCACTGGATTGTCAAAAGACACTAGGAGAACATTGCAGAGTTCACATTGTCTTGATTTTCTCTATACGCAGCCACCCCGTTTGTATTGGAAATCTGTATGGCTGATGGGCACGGGCACTTGAATCTGGACGAAAATTAAAATAGAATTAATATCTTTGTCTGCACTGGAGAAGGCATACATTTCAGAAGCAACATCAGATGCTTATAGAATAGATTTTAGTGGTGAAGCTTGTTTCTGTTTTTACCTGCTCCAATGCCCATTAAAAGAACTGGCCCCTGTGTTTGAAATGGGTATAGAATGTTTATGTTTCCTCTTCCCTGCCTAAGAAAGCCATTTTATAATTATAACTCACTAGATGTCCTTTGAATTTCCAGATTACAGTGTCCAAGCTCCTTTCATGTTGTTCTATACATCTAATAAACTTGGTATTCAGTATTTTAAAATGCTATGATTTCTGTACTTGTTAACTTTCTCTAAATGACTTTAGACCAAGTCATTTTGTAGAGCCATTTGCTCTTGATAATAGGTAACCACTGTTTCAGAAAACATTTTCAGGTACCTTTCATTATAAAACAACATGTATCCATAAATTATATGTTGTCTGTACCTATCCCTGGTTCCATGTATACACACAGACCACATACGGTTATCCATTATTGTAGGTATCTCTTAAGAAAACAGAGATGTCAGGTGGTTGACTGATGTTTATTAGATTCACTCCGCAAATATGAAAAGGTTGTTTGGCGCATCTTGTGATGTGCCTGTTGAAGTTTTTGGTTCCCACTCAGGTAACTTAGTACAAAGCGGTTCCTGGATGAGGGACACGTGTGGTATTGTATTTGTCTTTCGCCTAAGCACACCATAATGTAGCTAGAACTAACTGCGTGGTCATTCCTGAACTGTAAAATAGAAGAAAATTTTCATTGTCTGGGTAAAATCAAAAGTCAATTTCCAGCAGCCTTTCAAAATACAGTAACGACCATACAATGCCTGAAAATTGTATGGGTGCTCATTAAAAAGAAAGTAAATATATTCAGCAAAAGATGGCACCAACCAATACATCCATGCATAAGGAAATTTATTTAGGGCAACCAACTGTTAAGCAAACCTGGCTTCTCCCAAAAGAGTTTATTCAAAGCATAAAGACAAAAGCAAAATCTCATTTTAAATAATCCTTGCAGGAGGTTGTGTGAATAAAAACAACTAATTTAAACAGCAGATATATACATACATAGCTAGGATAGCTCATTCAAACGGTGAACTATTACTGAGTCATGCTCACTGTCTCAATAAATAAATCATATAGGCAAATACATTTATAAATACATAGATATATGTGTGTGTAGTTTTTAAGTGATGATTCAAGCATACCTTGTGTTTCAGCAGTGTATATTAAAGAAAATTCAAACCTTTTCTAATAGCAAAAAAGCCAACCAGTTTAACTATATATATATATATATATATATATATATATATATATATATATATATATATATATATGTATATATATATATACACACACACACACACACACACACACACACACACATATATATATATATATATATATATATATATATATATATATATTTCTACAGAAATGTTTTTTAAGACAGTCAGCTCCCTCTAGTGTAAAAATAATTAAATACATGCCTTTTCAATAAAAGATTTGCCATGTTGAAAATTACTTAACAAATAATTTCCATTCATATTGAAATGTGAAGAAATTATAACACTTCATTTAACCCTGGTGGAAATAATGCACCTAAATTAGACATCCATACTTTCTCCTTCTTATCCAGTATCCTTTTTAAATTATGTTTGCTGGGGGAGTGAAAATATACCTTGTATATTGCAATGAATGTGAACACTGACTTCTCAAAGGTAAAGATGTCCTTGTCCTGAGATGACCTGAAGTCTGTCTAATCTAAAAAGTGCATAAAACAGATTGTCATTTACTCCTGCACAGAATTTATTGCCTAATGTCACTACCAGGATTAAATAATTTTTACAGTTCATATGTCTTAAGCAAATAGAGGTGCCCGGTGGTAGATCAGAGTTTTTTAGGTTCAGTCTGTAAATTCAAAGGGGCTGTTTGCACTTGTGCAGCCTCTGATATGCCTGTTGAAGCTCGCTCCTGGTTTGATGCTCAGCTAATGTAGCCCAAATATGTTCCTGGAAAAAGGAAGCATGTGATATCATCCTTGTGCTAAATTATGTCATTTTACAGTTGCTGTTTACATTAAATAAACTATTTTAAACAGCTTTGCTTAATGGAGCAAAACGTTGTATTAGCTACTTAATACAGTTTATAACACAAAACACTGAATAGATGTCATATAGGCATCTGCTTGCTGTGGGCCAGTGGTTCATCGTATGATTGCCTCAGCCTTCATTGCCTTACTCTATGACTTATAGCAAGTCATGTAACCAGACTCCTGGGCCAGTGGTTCATCGTTTGATTGCCTCAGCCTTCATTGCCTTACTCTATGACTTATAGCAAGTCATGTAACCAGACTCCTGGGCCAGTGGTTCATCGTTTGATTGCTTCAGCCTTCATTGCCTTACTCTATGACTTATAGCAAGTCATGTAACCAGACTCCTGGGCCAGTGGTTCATCGTTTGATTGCTTCAGCCTTCATTGCCTTACTCTATGACTTATAGCAAGTCATGTAACCAGACTCCTGGGCCAGTGGTTCATCGTTTGATTGCTTCAGCCTTCATTGCCTTACTCTATGACTTATAGCAAGTCATGTAACCAGACTCCTGGGCCAGTGGTTCATCGTTTGATTGCCTCAGCCTTCATTGCCTTACTCTATGACTTATTGCAAGTCATTTAACCAGACTCCTGGGCCAGTGGTTCATCGTTTGATTGCCTCAGCCTTCATTGCCTTACCCTATGACTTATAGCAAGTCATGTAACCAGACTCCTGGGCCAGTGGTTCATTGTTTGATTGCCTCAGCCTTCATTGCCTTACTGTATGACTTATAGCAAGTCATTTAACCAGACTCCTGGGCCAGTGGTTCATCGTTTGATTGCTTCAGCCTTCATTGCCTTACTGTATGACTTATAGCAAGTCATTTAACCAGACTCCTGGGCTGAGTCTGAAAAAAGATCCATAGAGATCAGTTCACTATCCTGATTAACAAATACAAATAAATACACAATAAATAAATGAAATAAGCAGTCATGATTTGATTGTGAATCCTTAAATGATTGCACATACTGCTTTCAAGGACCAAATGGCACCTCTTCCACTGTATCAACTATATCCCCAGACAGCTTGTGCCAGGGGCAGTTGCCCACTTTCTCTCACCTTTGATACAGTTTTGTTAAACTTATATTCATCCTGTAAGTGGCAATTTCCACTGGGAAGGATAACATACTTGACACGATGTTTACTCATCCATTTGTATTAATTAATAATATATATCACTTGGAGCTATTAGGAAAGACTCTGACCACTTAATCAGTATCAACAAGTACTGTGATAAGGAAGAAAGAAGTATTAAAGAGATGGTCAGTTGTGAAACAGTAAACAGGAAATGGCATGGTCATTAATGGGTTGTTACAGTACTTCCATACTTTTAATAACAGACTGTGCTAGCCTATGTTCAGCCTTTTAAAGCCACTTTAATAGTTTAGTCTCCAAAGTTAGCACTTATTAGCAGTGTTCCAGTGTCATGTAACATTTGGTTTGTTAATCCCTTTGGTGGAGTGGAAGTATTAAAAGTCATTATAGTATGAAACATTACTAAAGAAATCAGTTTAGTTTGTTCCCTTCCCCTGGCAATAAGCTGAGATTAAAAAAAAGTGATGTAGCCTATGGAAAGCTCTATACACTAGTAAGTATTGTTGTGAATGAACCTTTACTACTGGCACCATGTATAAAAGGAAAGCATTTAATTTACATCTTAAGAAATTAGATTGTGACCTGGCAGAGTTTCATGCCTATAGATCTCACAGGTATTTTAGAAGCTGTAAACTGAGCAAGGTTTTTGGTTCTTACTATTCTAAAAATAAGACAATCTAATACAATTTTTCCTTTTTGAAAGTCCTATTTTATTTATTTATTTAACATTTGTTGACCGGGAATGTCCGACTAGGTTCCACAGAGCCTGTTTTCAGCGGAAGCCCGGGGAGAAATGCTCCAGATGCATGTTTTTGGAATAATACTATTACTACTACTGACTTTGTGGAAATGACAATGCTTGACCGCAAAGCTAGTAAGGCATCTGGGTTTGACAAATTACTCGGCATCTTCATTAACAATTTTTAAAAAACTTCAACCTCTACATTGCAAGTCCTGCTGCAGTCATCTTTCCATTTTGAATATATAGCAGACGAATGGAAAACTGTAGATGTGTTACCTCGTGAGGGGACACAACAGACCAGTATAATTATATATCAGTTATTCTAACATGTATCCTGTTTAAAGCATTTGAGAAAGCACTACTGAAATTGCTGCCAAACCTAGTCAAACAAAATAGTAGTCATCAACATGGTTTTACAGCACATAGGTCTTGTGTACAAAACTGTTTCAATTTTTGGAAACATACGGGATGCCTTTGAAGTGGGTTTTCCAGTTGGCAAAATCTACTCAGATTTAATAAAAGCCCTTGACTCCATTCCACATAGGAAGATAAAAAAATGAGTGATCTTAATGCAAACTCTTTTACCATCAACTGAATTTAAAACTAGCTAACTCTGGAGAAACTTTATTGGTGACTTGTTGTGCCTCTACATTAGGGGAATGTGGGTATCCCTGGAGTCCATTACCGGGCCATACTTATTTAATGTGGTCATGATCAAAATGCCTCTTCTGAAATCTACATGTTTTTTATGTTTAGTAAAATAGCCTGTCTTATTACTACATCTATGACCAATGACTTTTATAATCCCGGTTAGATGACCTTACGTTTTGGGCCAACGCATAAAAATTTGGAACAAGCATGCTATAGTATCAATACACAAATAAAAAGAAAAAAATATAGATTTACAACTGTCATACAATACAGAGATATAGAGATTGCAAATTCTCATTAATTATCAGTTCACAACTCTATTTGATTTGTATAATGGTTTACAGTTTAATGAGTTCATTTTAGTACAATCTCATTAAAATCCCACTGTATCTCAATGTCCATTTTTATGTCTCTTATTTAGAACCTCAATTCAGTTTGGAGCTTCCGTTTGTATGCATTTGGTTACCAATATATAAAAGATGGAAAAGTCAGCATTCTTTTTAATAAGAATCAGTTCAGTAAAGAACCTTCAATAAACAAAAAACTTGCATGCCCTAAACTTATTCTTTAGTTACAGTTACTTCATCAGTAGAAATGTAATTAATGTTTTTAAGACTCTCTGTTATAGTATTGTGGAAGCTGATCTAAATTTGCCTCTTTATGGCTTACCCTCATTTGATTTAAACTAGCAATCTGTTATTGAACCTTGTTTCAAAACCAGGTCTAAGCCTAGAGCTTTATCATGCTATAACTGTCAAACTCTGCAACTACTTGTCAAAGTCTTATCCAAAGGACATTAGACTATTTATTACAGTAACTAAGTTCAAAAATAGTTTAAATATCTCCATAGGAGTTAAGTGATTTATCTCCATTAAACTTGGCTACAAACTTTTAATGGGTCTCATTTGGGCCATGAAGTTGATACTTGGTCATACTTAGTTTTATAAAAAAAATAATTTTGAACCTGTTACAAATGTTTATTTTTTTAGCTATAACTTGCATAAAAATAAAAAAGTAAATATGATGTGTGCATTGCATAACAGCACTTTGAATCAGCATCAACCCTCTTTCTGTATTTTACACATGGAGTTAGGCATCAGATCAGCAATGGATCTTGGTGATGGTAACTGTTGATGTGACATGCGACATGTACATAACGGGAGGAAGAGGGTTGATGATGATGATGATTCAAAGTGCTGGCATGCAGTATACACATTTGTTACTCAATCTCATACTCATTGAAGCTGATCCACACTGTCTTGTATTTAGTGTAGTGTTCACCGAATAAAGTGCATGATTTCTGTTACACAACTAAATGTGGTACTTGCTATATCTAGCTAACACACTAAATCTGGTACTTGGTAAATGTGGTATTGCTGAATCTGCTACTCATTATGTCTGGTGCACACTGCAGAAGTGAATTACATTGATATTTTGGTAACAGAAAGATTAAAATTGGAATGCTTATGCAAGAAAGTAATTTTCAGAGGTACCCCCTGTAATGTGAACCAGGTGTTCTACAGGAAGCATGCCATGTGAATTTTCCACATATGTCTGATTAATTTGCTTAAAAAGACACTGGTTGTTTATAAATATTGGGTATAACTAATATGTTTATCTAATTTTGCAGAATGCAAATGTGAGTTGTAACTGATCTCTGTATTTAACCGTCACCATTTAAATGTACTAAACGTAACTAAAATGTAATCATAAACCTGAAACTTTATCCCTAACCCTAAAATTGAAACAGTAATATGAAAACTCAATGCCTAAACCTAACCCTAAACTATATTCCAATATCTAACTGTAAAACTACATTACTACCCTAAAACTCTATACCTAACCCTAAGCTAAGGCTGTACCTCTAATCCTAAATCTCCATTCTTCATTCTAACTCTATAACTCTGTTCCTAAACTTAATCCTTGAACTTAATATTTATCTCTAACCCTAATCCTAAAAACCTGTGCCTAACCATAAAGCTCTAACTTAAACCCAAACTTTACATCTGAATATTACAGCAATATGAGTTGTTTCTTTAATTACACCCTTGGAAGTCTCATACTGTTCACATTCTTTGTGTAATTCAATTATGTTACTTCCACACAGCATTTAATTACTACCTACAACTAACCATTTCCCATAATTGGACATCTGGCAATGTAGGGTCAGTGCACTACACCTGTATATGAATGGTGCACTGCACAGCAGGTAAGTACACTGTTCATTTGAACTGCACACTTATTACTATTACTGGAAAAGAACCTTCCATCACTGGGTAAGACAGCAGGCAAGGTACCCAGCAGGATGAGACTCTTTGCCCTGCAGGTGCATATTATACAGGCAGTGCTAGTGGAGGAAGTTACCTTACTCAAGGATTCACTGTGTGACGGGCTACCAATGTATTATATAATGTAGATAGTATTAGGTGGGGCACATTCTTTACTTAATCAGTATACAGCATCTCAGGCCATGGACTCATGTTACGTGGCCAAGGTGGTACATTGTGAGTGCTAATCAGCTGACTGCTGAAGATGCACAACCATAGAAATAGCATACAACACAGCCTGGGAGTAAGTGTAATGGGAAATGTATGACATCACCTTCAGTTCTATACTGCTATACTGCCTGACTGTACATGAGACCATCTGATAGCAGATAGAAGGGTGGATCAGTCAATGGTATAACATACATGCATACAACCATCGCATTACTGGTAGACAGAGATATAGCCCCACCCCCCACCCCCCCAGAGAAATTACTTGTTTGATAATCATTTTGTTATCACTTCAATAATGTAATTTGTTGATGCTGGACTCTCATAATTAGTAAGATAGCAGTGGCAGATCCAGGAATTAGCAAAAGGTGGTGGCACAGTCTGGTTAGCTGACTACCAGGGTCGGAGTGGAAAAGTGGGACATTAGGTTTGGTGGTTCTGAAAAGATCACCTTAAGAAGCTCTGACATCTTGTGTAGAAAGACATCAGTATACATTCAGGTGCACATGATTTTGCTGTGGATGTATATGTATATATTGTTCAGTTCTGTTAAACTAACATAAGCTATAACATGACAGCAAGAAATTCCTATTTGAGAGCAACAGCATTAAAACATGGCTTCAGACCAATGATAACTTGCCAATAAATAAAATAACTATTTTATAAGAGTTTTAAGCTGCTTAGTAGCAAAGTCAATATGCATATTTGTTATGAAGGAAGGCCTTTAGACATGACAGACTGAATGAGTCACATTGGGCTTGTATGCTTTAGTATGTGTAAGTCAGAACTGATACCACTGCCCCATAACACACACACACACACACACACACACACACACACACACACACACACACACACACACACACACACACACACACACACACACACACACACACAGTTTGTGTAAGGTTAAGTGCTGTGCAGACAATAAAGAAAAATGTGGCATACAGTTAAACTTGACACAAAATCATTTTTGGAATATTTATTGGATGGCTGATACACAGCAAACGATGATGATTTAGTTTTATATTCAACTGCCAAAGGAGTAGCACAAGCTGGCATTACAACTCTAATAAACTTTAGTAATAGTATACATAACAACATACTGGTTTGATGACTAAACATGCTTAAATAGCACATATGTGCATTTCACCATCCAGTACTGTTAAACAAAGTAGCAGCAATAAGTAAGTAAAACACATAAACCATACCTCTCAACTTTTTAGCACAAGAAATCCTGACAAAGCCAAAAATAAGGATGGACAAAGGCCCAAAACTAGGGAAATTTTTTAAGTATTGTTGTTATAGACTTAGAAAGTTGTTACAATAAAAGATTTTGTGTTTTTGTAATACACATACCTCCCAGCCTCCAGGCATTAACAGTTATAGAAAGGGTCAGAAAGAGGGACAACTTATGTTCACAGCAGAGGTTGTTCTTATGCCAGACTCTTGTATAGTAAGGGCTAGGTAATCTTTGTATAGGCCTAGTTTATTTATTTAATAATGTATATGCCCAAATACCATGGCTGACTTTATAAGGAAACTGACACATCTAGAAGGAGGAAGGCTAAATCTGAGAGCCAAAATCAAAGCACTATGCCCAATTCATAACAGTTGCGTGGTATGTTAACATAACTGCTTACTTAAGTCAAGATAAAACTTAATTCAATTTTTCAAAATAAAAGCACATTAGCAGAAAGATCTGCTCACTTAATCATAGGAATTTGCTTGGATCTAGGAAAAAGAATAATATTCAGGAATACAATCTATTTAGATCTGTCTGCAAGGTTGGCAAAGTGGAAGAGGGCAAGACACTGGAAATCGAAAAAAAAAAAGCTAGGCTAGGGTTGGTGACCACTGTCAGCAATGATTTTATAGGTGTAGACAAGATGGAAAGAAAAGATGAGAGAGATCTGAAGAAAAGTAGTTGCATTAGTCAGGGTGATGAGTCAGCAGAAGGGGCATAAATGTTCAGGATTACAGAATGTTTCAATATAGGGGAGAGTTAGGGGAATAGGGGAGAGTTAGGGGAGGGGAGCATACCTCTCTGCTATTTCTGATTTCAAAATTGATGATTGACCTTTTTAAACAAAACATGTATATTATAATGTACAGTCTTATTTCATTTTATAGAATTCATGCTTATTCAAGTTCTCTTATTCTGTCAACATTTTACACCGGTATCATATGTCAGACATAGTAGGACTAACCTGGTCAACAAAGTGTAAATAAATAAATATAATTTAGTGTCCCTGATTTGGGGACTTTGTCCCTGATTCTAATTTTACGCTTATTGTTACTCATATCCATTGTCTCACCACTGTCCTTTTTTACCCAGCCAGCTGTAAACATTATTCTCATCAATTGCTCTCAGGAAGTAGAAGAAGACGTGTGACAACCTTATGTGGAAGGTTATATTGGCAATAATAGGATGACATGACACAAGAACTGAATTAGGAATGTCAGGTTTTAGACAGTATATATTTATTAACATTGTTGACCAGGTTGGTGGGCTAGAATTCAGACTTCAGCAACAAGCAGGGACAGTCAGGCAATTAATTGTTTCAAAAGAGTCACATTTCTATAATATTGTGTAATTCAAAACATGGCTGTCATAGAAAAGGGGCAAATCTCAAAAGAATCAGGGCAAATCCAGAAATAATCAGGGGCACTTTTTAAAATATGAGACATTGGCAAAATAAGAGAATATGAATTAATATTCATTTCCTGAAGTAAAAGTTGTCTACAACTCTAATTATTGTTATTTGCTATTAAGGGTAGTTAACCTCCTTTTAACCAAAAGTTAACAGTTTTAAAGAGGTTAAGAGGGTCAGAGCTAAAATTTAAGTCAAACTCAGGGACGTCCCTGAAAATCAGGAACAGTTGCGAGGTATGAAAGTGAGAGGAACATGGCAGGAAATAGATAATTATATTCTTAGCTCAGACATTGCTGCAATTATGTGCATCTATTGTTAATTTTGTACTATAAGGTGTGCAATATAGAAGGACTTACAACATTGGGCACATGTTGGTGAAAAAGTTAGGTCACTGTCCACATAAGTTCTCAAACTTTAAACAAATGGATCAGCTCTCATGGGCTTATTGTCAATGTGACAGATTCCTTGGGTAGACTTCACAAAGGCTATAATAATGCATTGTTTGGCATTAAGTTTCAGTATCAAATAAAACTAAAAGCTTGAAAATTCAGCCATTTTATGGATACTAAGTTGGCTGAAAGACAGAACCCAAACATAGCAATTTGTAAGTGCCTCATCAGAAGGTATAAAAGTGACTAGCATCCCCTTCAGGGCTCGGTGCTGAGACCTCTCCTTTTTGGTAATTACTTCACAAATCTCCAAGTGAGAGCCAAGACCTGTTGCTAATAAAGTTTGCAGATGGCCACTATGATAAACCCCTATGTCACCCAATGGATTGCTCACTGGCTCACGGATAGGATGCAGGAAGTCAAAAACAGGAGAATTTACCTACACAAAGGACTGTTCACCAGTGGGTCCCCTAACTACATCTCTAAATATGAATAAGTCCCTGTTGATACTTTGCACTTCCTTACTCTCACTTCTTCACTCACTTCCTAACTTCAATTGATTTCTCTCCCTTATCTAAGTATGCCATCACCCTGTTCCATATTGCAACTCCTGTTTGCACTCTATTAGATTGCCTTTAATTTTTCTAAACTGGCCAACTTTTGCAATGGATAGCATTGTCACCTCACAGCAAGAGGTTTCCCAGTTCAATTCTTGGCTGGGGTGCTTTCTGTACAGAGTCTGCATGTCCTCTGTGTGTGTGTGTGTGTGTGTGTGTGTGTGTGTGTGTGTGTGTGTGTGTGCGTGTGTGTGCGTGTGTGTGCGTGTGTGTGCGTGTGTGTGTGTGTGTGTGTGTGTGTGTGTGTGTGTGTGTGTGTGTGTGTGTGTGTGTGTGTGTGTGTGTGTGATTCCTCTGGGTGCTCTGGTTTCTTCCCACATTCTGAAGACATACAAGTAGGTGGAATGGACACTCTAGATTAGCCATAGATGTGAGTGCATGTGTGAGTGTGGTATGGAAGAACTACCATTCAGGTCTAGAGACCTGGCAGTGTAAACCTTAGCTCTAGGTGATTCTCACTATTGAGGTGACACCCTGACCCCATATGCAAAAATGGGAAAAGGGGTTGTGGATGGATAGCTTTTGTGTGATGCCAGCATGGGGAATAGTACCACAGTCCTTGGCCAGCTTAAGATACTCAACATGTACAGCATGGCTACCATCTGCAGCCTCAGTAACCCTTCCAAAGAAGTTTAAAAGGTTAAAGAGACAGGATATACCCTTCTCAAATCAAGTCTAACTGCTTAAATATAAAGACACCAAATCACAGAATCCAATAGATGCTTCCAATCTCTTGACTTACCTCTTTCATTAATTTAATTCTGTTTAAGTTTCACCAATGACTAAATACTGATAGTTTCACTTAAGCAAGGTGTTACGTGCTTGTATCTAGTCTAACTTGACATTTCATTTAATTTTGTTTGTAAAATGTGAATTAGAACACATAATTTTTTTTAAAAACATGCACGTCTCAGAGTTCTTTGTTTAAATCATTATTTGCATCCACAGACTTTATTGCAGACAAATATACATCTTGCCAAGATACCTCTTGACTGTCTAGTTATTCACAGATCTAGATTTCTCATTCCTCATAAAATATGTGGTTTTCTTGCAAATCATTGAGAAGTAAAGTACCTAAATAAAGGTATTTTTATTTATTTATTTTACATTTGTTGACCGGGATAGTCAGACTGGATACATGTCCATTTTCAGCAGAGGCCCGGGGAGAAAAGCGCCAAAGGCATACATATACAATGATTACAATGTCATGTTGAGCAGGAGTAATCATAACATAATACAAATATAACACATTTTACAGTCTAGTTAAATTTATGGAAATATACCACTTATTCTAGTACACTTAAATTTGTACAGTCTAGCAATCTTCTAAACTCGCTTAACAAAGATATTTTAGTAGCACTTCCAGACATAGGATAGATACAACAGTATGCATAAAGATTTAGTCAGGCTTGGAGCAGGGACATATCCACTGAGACTTGAAATACTCCTTGAGAGCTATTTTGAATTGAGATAGGGTGGTATCCAGGGTAATGTTAGCAGGAAGGGAATTCCAAATTTTGCCAGCAGAGTTGGCAAACAGGGAGTCACCAGCTGAGTCGTTGGATTTGATAGTTTGCACTAATAGTCTGTTAGATGACCAGAGTGATCTGAAGTTGGAATGGGGGTAGATGATGTTTTTCAGGGCAGGTGTATTATTTGGTTGGTTAAGTGCTTTGTGAGCAACAATAAGTTGATTATACTGAATCTGCCTGGATAGCTTTAGCCATCCGAGATAATTTTGATTTTTACAATAATGGGTTCTATAGGGTAGACCAGTTGCAAATCTAGCTATGTTATTATAGCAGCTTGAGAGTTTAGTAAGATCAGATTTATTTAGGTTGGCCAGTAAAGGGGAAGCATAATAGAGTGTAGAGAGTAGATGGGAGTGGGCAATGGTTGTCCTAGCATATGGGGAAAGGAATGGCTTTATCTTATAAAGTGAGCCCAGTTTTCTGTTAATGGTTTTGATTGTTTTGTTGATATGTTGTCTATAATGTGATATGTTGTCTATAATAACTCCTAGTAGTTTTGTATGGGCATCTGAAGAGATAATGGTACCATTATTAGCCTTAATGGAGACGGATAATGCCGTGGATCTTTGAGTGGGGTGAAAAGTAAGAGCTTTGTTTTATTAGGATTGAGAATCAGACAGCTAGCGGCAAGCCAGTTCTCTACTAGGTTGAAAGTACTCTGAGTTATTGATAGATTTGTGACGTGCAGTGCAGATCAGATGGAGGTCATTGATAAAAATGAAAAACAGAAGAGGTCCCAAGATAGACCCCTGTGGGACACCTAGAGTGTTGGGTAGGAGGCTTGAGAATTTGTTCTGCCATAAGATGGATTGTTGTCTATTGTGCAGGTAAGATTCAAACTATCAGAGAGGGTGATTACCTAAGAACATTGTTGCCAGGGTGTTGATGAGACGATGGTGGTTAACCATGTCAAAAGCCTTTGACAGGTCCAAGAAAAGGGCTGAAGATAGCTTGTTGTTGTTCCTGTTATAGTTTATTGCATTAGAGAAGGTGAGGAGAGTTACATTTGAGTTTCAGGCTTCATATCCTTCCGAAGGGGAATGCTAATGTAAAACCTGTTATTCTAGCAGCTTTCTAAGTTTATATGAGAAATATTTGAAATATGTTCTTGATTTTGAGCCTTTGCCATCCCCTCACCCACACCCATTACTTTTGGCTTTGTCCACATTTTCTGTGTTAAGATTTAGCCTTCTACTTATTTTTCCAACAAAGAAAGTGCCACAACTCAAACAAGTTACATGAGAATGATCTAGAAGGATCAGTGCCTTACCCTGGGCTAATATATGCATATATACATACAGAAATATTTTCTACTGTGGCTTCTAAATCATTGCTTATGTTGCACAGGATCATCAGTGAATAAGAGTGGAGATGGGGGAACACACCTGAATAGACAAGAAAATGCTGGCTATGCATATACCTCTGCAGCTTCATAGAACTATAAGCCCTATTTAAAGAAACAAAAAAAAAACTTACTTGACAAAATCAAACTCATGTAAAAAGTGACAATTCATTGTTTTTCACCTATCAAGAAATAAGCCACTATACTACAGACTTAAAGTTCTTAAGTGTTAAATATAACAGTTATTGTTTTATTGATCAGATATTTGGGTGTGCATCAGTGGTATATATTTATTTCCAAATCATAGCTCCTAACACTTTACCTATGAATAGGGGACAGAACCAAATAAGTAAACAAATAAATAAAAATAATCCGAGATACAACAGCTACACAAATCAGGGACACTTTCAAAAGATGTACTCGTCTCAAGCAGACAGTCGAAGGAAACTTTGAATCGGAACTACTTTGTGTTTTTGTAAAAAATAAAAAGTCTTTAGATATTATTTTTGGAATTGTTTATCAACAGAAATGTCTACCATTCAGTTACAAAACACAGTTTTAGGAAAGACAGAAGAAAATTCAGAAATGCGGGATGTCTGAAATACATGTCGCA
The DNA here is from genome assembly GCF_019279795.1 of Protopterus annectens. Lineage (NCBI taxonomy): Eukaryota > Metazoa > Chordata > Ceratodontiformes > Protopteridae > Protopterus > Protopterus annectens. The sequence continues at coordinate 1,673,700,516 of NC_056731.1, read as the reverse complement.
TGGACAAAGTAAATTTCATGTATGCTTCCCAGCTGTTATGGGTGGAGGCAAAGGGCCAAAATCAAAGGCAGCTTTTGATTAGTTCTTGTGTAGGGGCAGCTTGTGCTTTAAGTCCCGGAACTCATGCATGTGCACTTGCAGCATTTCCTGAGTCTGGAACTCGCGCATGCACACTCGCTGCATTTACCGAGTACGGACTGCTACTGAACCAGTCCGGAGCATGTGCACATAATCCGGACTGCTGGTAAGACATTCCAGATTATGAAGAGAGCCTGAAACAGCAAAGATCCCAGACGTCTATGCAGTTACAACTGCATAGACTGGAAGGGGATCAGCCTGCAATGTCTGCAGACTGGACCCTGTTCTCGCGGGAAGGACAAGACTTTGGCTCTCACAGGGCTTTTGGTTTTGAAACTGGAGCTTGGCTGGCATAAACAAAGCTGGAAACTCTCTGCAAGTACTTGTTTATACTAACGGAAGGGTGTGTGTGTGTGTGTGTGTGTGTGTGTGTGTGTGTGTGTGTGTGTGTGTGTGTGTGTGTGTGTGTGTGTGTGTGTGTGTGTGTGTGTGTGTGTTTTGTATTAGCAGTTGTTTATTGTATTTACTGCATTTGTACTCCTATTTTTTCTGCATAGAGCAGTGTATCGACTCTTGTTTGTTATGATTACGTACTTAGTTTGCTGAACTTGAAGTGGTCATGTGGTTTACCCTTACAACAGTTTGATACTGTATTATTATTTTATTTTTTAGTTTTTAGTTTACATTTCTGCTATAGCAAGCAATATTTCAATGTTGATGGTTTGTTACAAAACTGCTCAGTTATATGTAGTTAATTCTTTCACATACTTGGACTGCTTGACATTGCTAAAAGTTGTTCAATGGTACTATAGGTATATCTTTAATTATTGTAGCGTTTTCTGCCTTTCCTGGTAGAGATTATTAACAAGTCACTCGCTGTCTATTTTTTCTTGCTCCCTTTTTTCCTACCCCTGTGTTCTCACTGCCTTTCCTCCTTCTGCAGATCCTGTTAATACCACATAACTTTCATCCCTTTCTTTGCCTTTCTGGTAGTTCCACAACTGTTTTTACCTTCAAACCTTTCATTTGGCTTCCTTGTAGCCCCCACCCCCAGCAATGAGGATTAGCAAAGAACACCATCTGCTGCTTCAACCAAAAATAAACTAACAAGGCATGTACTCCTACTTACATAATTAAAAAAACTAGGCTGTTGACACTTGTTTAACATTACTAACAGCCTTACGTTGTGGGAACCTTGCTTTCTGCTGCTTCCTGTATATTTTAACAAGTAGTGTATTTCAGACCTTGGCTGCTGCTTTATACAGCTGCTACACCATCTAATTTAGTGCACTCTTACATGCTACATTACAGCTAAACACTGCAAAGTTGTCCCATTTTTCTAATACGATTCTGGGTCAGTTTTGGGACCCTAAGAGTGTGTGTGTGTGTGTGTGTGTGTGTGTGTGTGTGTGTGTGTGTGTGTGTGTGTGTGTGTGTGTGTGTGTGTAAGTAAAATGCCCCAGTAACTAGAAAGAAGCCTGGAAATATACCTGGTGGCTAGACTCAAACCCTGTACCTTGGGAGTAGGGAGCAAGAGCTTGAATTCTCCTGCACACCATCACTTATGAAATTTTTACCTCATTTTTGTTCTGTTCCTCATAAAATCTGTGTTTTTTTTCTGGATTTTAAATTCACTAAATAATGACAGGCATTTAAATTTCAGACTTCATGTTCTTCAGAAAGTACATGGTAACACAAAGCCTTTTATTCTAGCAATTTTCAGTTTATAAGTTCAATATTTGAAATGTGTCCCTATTTTTGAGGCTGTATTCCCCCATTATTGGCTTTGTCCAGGTTTTTTTGTGCTAACAGGCTGAGAGCTATGCTGAGAACTGAATTCACTGAATATGTTTGAGGCTGTATCCCCTCCCCATTACTGGCTTTGTCTAGGTGTTTTGTGCTAAGAAGTTGAGAACTATGGTGAGAACTGAAATCAATAAATGATAGCCATTTAAGTTTCAGTCTGCCTGTCTTTCAAGAAACAGCTGATTTAGTGGCATGTTGCTCTGACTGTAGTGCACAGGCTTCTGGGCTTAAAACTTAGCAGTGAAATGCATGGTGGTAGCACACCATTTTATTCTAGCAACTTTCCAAGATTATGCAAGCAATGTTTAAAATGTGTCCCTAGTTTTTGAGCTTTTGCCCCCCCCCCCCCAATAAATTTTGGCTTTTTCAGATTTCTTGTGCTTCAAATTTGAGAGATACAGTTGAGTGTCAAATGCATTTTACAAGGGGCTGAGAGCTTGATGAGATGTTTAGTGCTGCTTATGCTGCATCTGCTTCTGTTGTTAATAGCACAACAGGTAGTGTACTTGCTTTTGATGCAGAAGACTGTGGGTTCAATCCCACAGTATATAGATGCATTACTGAAACTGTACTATGTTGTTATGTAAAGGGAGTGGATGCTGCAGTCCAGAGAATGTCCTCTTTGGCAGAGATACCTAGTAACGATGAACCTCTTATCAGTTTGCCATCCATTCCCTATTGTAATATTACTAGCTTATCATTGCTTTAATGTAGCATAGAGCAAAAGGGACTTTATTTGTAGATGATACAATGAAATATAAAGTTGTGTGTTAGCAGCAACCTATTCATTAGTTATAGATCTCTTTATTGTGGAATTATTTAGATGACTTTTACTTCTGCAGAGATTGTGCATGTTTACTGATACTGGTGGATTGTAGATGATTGAGTACACTTTTATGATGGAAATGTTCTGAATTGGGCAGTTTTGTCATTATTGGTGCATCCATTTTGTTTCAGTCTTTACTGGAAAAATGTTTAAAACAATAAATTTAAAATGCTGTCTAACAACTGTACTGTATTATACAAGGAATATAATTTAATACAATCAGGAAGGTATATCAAATAACACATGTATGTTTCCTGTGCAAGGGACCTATGATTTGAAAACAGCTCAAAGTTAATCTTTTTTTGCCACTGGCTAGATGTATTTTCTTTGAATGTGGGTTTTGATGCTGTTTCAATGAATGTGAGTTTCAAGGGCAGAGAGGTTTTAATGCTAAGTATATTTTCATTGTGAATCTGCATTGCTTTGTTTAGCAGATGTCTATTAGTGCTTGTACGGTAAAATGTAAAATAAAACTTTTAAATGAAATCCAAATCATCGTAGAAGTAAAGCAGTATGCGCATTACAGTGTTTATGGTAAATGGGGCGAAATAGCCAAGTGATGGAACATTGGAATAGCTGCAGGGGGAAGCCCCATTCAACCATGATTTTGTGAGGGGGGGAAGGGTGGCAAACTCAGCCTCGGCTGAACTATACCTCTTAACTGTCCAGATTTTTGCAGAATGAATAGATTTTTGTTTCTTATTTTGGTTTGTTCTCGTAACATTTGTGGTTTTCTGGCAAATCATTTAGGAATGAAGTCACTAAATAATGACAGACATTGAGTTTCAGACTTCATACCATTCAGAAAAATGCATGCTAAAGCAAGGCCTGTTATTCTGTCAACTGTCTAAGTTTATACAAGAGCAATGTTTAGTACTATTGGCATGTTCCCCCAATATATTTGGCCTTGTCCAGATTGCCTGCATTAAGAGGTTGAGAGGTACGAGCAAATAAATCGCTTTATAGAATTAGGCATATCCAAACCTTTCAACTGTCCCCGATTTTAACACAGAATGTTGCTCTCCCCCTAATAGTCCCACTGCAAAATGACAAATTTGGAGGAAAATGTGGAGAGTTTACAATTAATAAATAATTATAATGATCAGAGTAATTACTTTTAATTTCAGAAATGCATATAGATTGTCTTATTTTGTCAGCTGCTCAAGTTAACAATACTAATATTAAAAAAGTGTCCCTTCTTTGACAGGTTCCCAGCTGTATTGTGTGGCTATTTTATATTTTTGCATCACATTTTTGGTCTGTTTTTCATAAAATTGTGGTTTTCTGGCAAATTAGTGGCAAATGACAGACATTTGAGTTTCAGATTTCATACCTTTCAGAAAATTCATACTAATGCAAGAACTACTATTCTATTATCTTGTTAAGTTTATAAGAGCAATATTTAAAAAATGTCCTTGTTTTTGGGCCTTTGTCCCACTTCTATTTATGGCTTTGTGCAGATTTCTTGTTCTGAGGTTGAGAGGTATGACAAATGTGTCAGGGCTATCACCATCAGCCAGAGACATTTCAAATTGTGACATACTTGTTGCACCCCACTCCCCCACGTAGTTACTCTGGATGAGTCCAAGCAAGGCATGGAGCGGTTATGCAGTGTAAGTGTGCAGAGTATCCTCCCATCCAAGGTAGATACAAGTACTACAGTGGCTTTTCATCTGTTCTTGATTTTGAAGAATGTTCTGGTTTTCTGTCATATTTTTATACTGTTGATTTATGCTTCTTCTTATTCGGAAAATGCATGTTGCTGCAGAGCCTATTACTCTGTGTTTAAGTAGCAGTGCTGTAATGACCATCAGGTAAGCTTGTCTGGGATTGTAAGATGCAAGTAAGCTTTAATAAGCTTACTGTTAAAGAATTACTAACATTGAAAGCCTTTTTGTTGCTGCCATGCAGAGAATATTTACGTAACTAGATTGCGTATAAGCCTTAGTTATTGAAATGCACATGACAGTATTTGTAATAAAGGACAGGATTACAGTATTTTCAGAAGCTCATTACATTTGTTGGAGATGTGCAGTCATCTTTGCAGGCTTTACCCATAAACTAAACAGAATGCCAATCTATCATGTGTGGTCCATAACCTGTGCAGTAATCCTTGAAGCAATTTATCTTCAGCTTGTTTCTTGTTTGCTGTTCATTTTTTACTTTGATAATGTTTTCCCTATGAAACATGTAGATAGTTTTTGTCAGGCAGCAGGTCTTTTTTGGCTAAGAAACATTTTACAAGTGGGGGTATCACAGAGATTGCTACTTTCAGCATGTTACTTGGTACTTTTATAAAGCCGAATATAATTTATAATTATAACTGCAGTGCAAGGAGAAGTGATTTGAGTTGAGTGCTGCTTGTTTTTTTATACTTGATTTTGACTGGCATTCCAGTAATGTATTTAAAAGGTAATTTCTTTTTTTATGCCTCACAACATTTTTGGTTTCCATCTAGATATTAAGTAAGCTGTCGTGTAGCCAAAGCATTGAATATTTTTTCTTCTACACTTCATTTTGTCTTGATTGGACTTTCATAATGACAGTTTGGCACCCAGGGCAGTGTATTTAATAAAAGTTCCAGTTTTTGCAGTTTTTAGCATAGCCCTACCCCTTTCTAGCTGGCCACACCCCTTCACATTGGCCCCACCCATTCAGCTGTCTAATGCACCCCCCCCCCTTTGATTTGAAGCTACCAGCCATCACTGGTCTTGTGTAAGGTAATAGTAAAACAGTGGTTTGCGTTAATACCAGGTCCAACTAATACACCAATGACAGTAATAACTAACCCCAAATCTGTCATAGTCAGGAAGAAACGTCTTGAATCTGTACACTAAGTTCAGTGTGTATTTACATGTATGTGTGTGCATTTTCCTGTAGTTTCAATTTTTTTCGACTTCTCAGCACTTGGCATTTTGAGCACTGACATTTCAGTAGTGATCTATTTTAGTAAGGCTTAGCACACCCTTTGCATTTTTGTCATATCTTCATACTAGTTTCATATTATTGTTGTTTTTAATCAGAATTTTATAATATGCCCTTGCTTGACAGTAGTTGTCCTAGATTAAGATTAATTTACCCTCTCAACAAATGCACCTAGCTACATTGGAGATGCTATTGCAGGAGCAACTGAGGAATCAATAAAACTGTTATAATTTTCCCTTTATCTACTGTATTAAGTTTGTAGAGCATTCAAATGTTTGTCTTATCTGTAAATACTATTGTTTGCATCATGCTTTGTTAAATCTGGAACTTTTCTCCCCGAGCCTCCGTTGAAAAAGGACTTGTTGTCCAGTTGGACTTTCCAAGTAAACAAATGTAAAATAAAAATAAATAAAATAAATATTTTCACACTTCTCAGTCGCTTCTTTTTTCAAACAGCTCAAGGTTTCTTGGTCTATATAATGTTTTTCATGGATCTGTTGTATTAATGAACACAAATTTGCATTTGAAGCTACTGACAGTTTTTCTTGTGGAAGTATTTTTCTTTCCTTCAATTCCTCTATTAATCTTTTTGTATATCTTCTGTCTGGAAATTATGGACTTCTTGCATAATTGTAACAATACATCATTTCTTTCTTACCCTCAGTAGTCCACTCTGTTGTTTGTATGGCTCTTTTTTGGCCTATCACTTTTTGTGATTTTTGTGGACTGTTTAGATTCATAGGTGTGTACTAAGCTAATGGCCCTGGAACCTTTATAATCCTAGCCCAAAGGATTCCCTGGCATCGTGCTGCCCGATGTTAGTTCCCAGTGCCTCTGCCAAGCAAGGCCACTGAAATGATCCCTGGGGTGAATTTTCTATTTCCCATCCACTCGTCAAGATTTCTCTTGAAGAGGGCAAGTGAGGTTCTCAGCTTGACGTGTAAGGGAAGCATATTCCAGAGTATGGCAGTCTCTGGGTTAAGAACCTATTCCTACAGCAAGTTCTGTTGACTGTGGTAATAAGGGTGAGGTCTCTCGAGCATGTGGCATGGAGGGATTGGAATTTCTTTAGATGTAGCATATCTAACAGCACTGGGTCTGACATGGCTTTGTAAGTCAAGCAGAGATCACCTCTAAGTAGGTGGTATGAGACAGAGAATAGCTGGAGGTTTTTTAGTCTATCCACATAGGGCATGTATTCAAGGCCTAGGATCCTCTTAGTGAGGCATTTTTGTGGTCTTTCCAGTTGTTGCATATGTCTAGTGAGGTACATGCCGAATGGGGCATTGTACTTGATAATAGGTCTAATGAGGGAAGAGCAGAGACAGACAATGACCTCTATCTTCCTGGATGCAAAACCCTTAGTAATGAGATGTGCCACATAGAAGGATTTTCTGACTGCAGTGGCAATGTGATTGTCAAAGGAGAGGTTGCTATCAACTTGCTTTCCCAGATATCTTATAACACCTTTGGTGTTCAGTGGACTACCATTGATGTGGTAATTCATGGGTACCATGTTCTTCCCAAAGGGAATGACAATGCATTTTTTGGCATTGAGCTTAAGGCCATGGTTCAGATACAAGTCATTGATCTCCATGAGGCCTTTCTGTAGAATGTTGACATAATTTGGAGAGCTAATAATGGCTCCCAGTTTGCAATCATCTGCGAACTTGGTCAGCCAGAGTCCATTGGTGTTGGACTAAACTTCAGAAAAGTAGATGCCAAACAGGAGAGGACCCAGGACCGATCCCTGTGGGACTCCACTTTTGACTAGTCTGCAGTCTAATTTGGAGTCCACTACATTTACAGTGTGGGTTCTATCAGTGAGCCAGTTTGCAATTCACCTTGTGACAAAGGGGTTGATGCCTAGTTTAATGAGTTTATTTATGATTCATGAGTGAGAAATGGTATCAAAAGCCTTGGCCACATCGAGTTAGGCTATGTGAACTACCTTGCCTTCATCCACAGCTCTGGTGACAGACTCGAAGAAGTCTACCAGGTTGAGCAGACATGATCTACCCCTTACAGATCCAAACTGTGTGGGGTCCAGAGTTTGGAGATTCCCTATGCCCCTGTTTATAAGGTCCATGATGATGTGCTCCATAGCCTTTCATATCAGACTCATCAGGCTAATGGGGCAGTAGTTCCCGGGGTCCATAATCGCTCCCCCTTTGTGGAGTGGGATAACTGTAGCAGTGTGCCATTCTGTGAGGGCAAAGCCTGAAGTGTGGCTGTAATTGAACAGGGCACACAGGTGTGGTGCCAGTTCACTTTGCAATTCATGTAGAACACAGCCAGAGATATTGTCAGGTCCCATGGAGGCTGCATTCTTGGCCTTGGACAGTGCAATTTTATTTATTTATAATATTAGGTACTTGGCATTCCTCTGGTACTGTGATTAACCTTTTAGGGGATGAGAGGGGGGTAACGTTGGCACTGAATCTGTCTGCCAGTATATTATCAATTATCACTGTGTAGTAGCTCAGAGAAGATCAGAGTATTGTCATGTAGATTTTTGAAATAACTATAGAAGGCCTTGTGGTTGTCTTTAGTATCTGCTGCAATTTTGTTTTCATTGCTAGCTTTAGAGGATTTGATGAGGGATCTCAGCTTTTTGTTGAGGCTAACAAGGGAGTTTTTCCAGTCTTAGGACTTCGTCTTTTTCTGCAACAGTTTATTCCTTCTGTTGTAGACTTTGTTTATGGCAGGGGACAACCAGATTGGGTTCCTTTTTCTGAAGGAGAGCATCTTGGTTCTGTTGGCCCATTCCATACATTTGTGTACATGTTTGTACAGTGCATTGGAGTATGATTAAGCAGTCCTGTAGTTATTGTCCATTTGCATGGGAATCTTGAAGTTAGCCACCTCTGCTTTTAGAAGCCTGAAGTTAGCTTTGGAAAAGTTTTTCACTGTGATTACCTTTGCGGGGGGTGTGGGTGGGATGTGAATATCCATGGTGACTAGCTTGTTGGTCAGATCTGACCAGGGAGGAGTTGACTATTAGTGTAGAGCAACGGTCACCCATATTAGTGGGGATAAGAATGAACTGGTCCGGGGCATTGGAATCAATGAATTCCAGAAAACGTTGAGCAAGTGTGTTGGTACTTGAGTAGTTTTCCCAGTTAATGGAGGGGTAGTTAAAGTCAACCAGCATGAGGGTGTTGGGTTGGACCTTAATATTTTCCTGGGTGCTTTGGAATGTGGAGTGGGAGTCTTGTGACATGGTGGATGATCCATAGCAGGCAACTACCTGGATTGCAGTCTTACCCAGTGTTTGTTGTACCTGGAGTATCTCTGATTCATTTTGTTGAGCTACTAGCCTGGAGGTGTGCATATCCTTTATGAATATTGAGACACCACCACCCTTAGGGCTTCGGTCTAAGTTTTGAAGCCGAAAGGTGTGGTATGAATTATAGTCTGGTAGCGCAGGGGTGCTTTCTGGTGCCTTGAACCAGGTCTCTGTTACTGCACAAATGTTGATGTTCTCCATTTTAAGGAGCGCTTCAAATGAGTGTATCCTGAGATTTAGACTTCTAGCATTGAGTAGCATAACCTTCAGATTACATTTACTTGTAGTTGTTATGGTGGCAATTTGGTCTTCTGGACATTGCCTAAAAAAGGCACTATAGGGGTGACAAGAGCTTTGAAGAGGATCCGGAATCCCAGGGGTGACAGCTACTTCCTTATACAATAGGGGGGGCATCCTCCCCCTGGGCCTGGCCTAGCACCATTGCAGGAATGTTTCTGTATCTTGAGGATTCTACACTGTCATTTTTTCCAGTCCTGGCACCAGTGCGTCTACCAGGATAGGGCACTATTTTATTCTGGGTCTTGTGCACCCAGCTATCTTTTTCATTTTTCAACCTACTTCTGTCCATGATATATGCTATATAAAATACAGTCTATATATCAGAATTGTCTTGGTGAGATTTTGTGAAATACAGGGACCACCTTGTGAAGGCACTCACCAAGACATGAGAATGAATTTAATTCCAGCAATCCTACTCTCCTTTGCTTGCTGATTTATCATCTCTCCATTTGGCTCAGTATAGGTGACCCCATTAAGAATGAGCTCTGCACAGAATTGTGTATGACCTTTGAGGTTGCGGACATAGCAAAAGAATGTATTTTGGTTATCCTTGCCTGCAAGGCAAAATTTACCTCAGATATGGCTTTGGTAGACTTTATTTGCACTCTGAGTTTTTTGTTTATTTCTATGAGAGAGAGCTTTTATCCTGCTGGGTGTTACACCTCCTAATTTTTGCCATGGATTTCTTCCTTCTGTTATACAGCCTACTGGTGTTGTAATTCTACCAGGGTGGCTTGTTTTTTTGACTTAGATCTGTACTTATTCCTGGTGGGTACAACTGCCTCTATGCAGCTATTAACATATGGATGTAGAGTTTCTCTGAACAGTTCCTCATAGGCAGCAGTGTTCTTAGGGTTCATGGGGGCATGCAATTTTGCCAGATTATCACTTAATAGCAGAAAATTAGCCTTAGAGTAGTTCCTGAACATTCCAGTGTTATTTGGGGTTCTGGGTTTTATTTTTACTTCAGAGTAGACCGCTTTGTGGTCTGACATTACCAGAGAAGATATTACACTAGGGGGTGTGCAGAACTCTCCCATAATAGTGAGGACCAGATTCAATATGTTTGTACCCCAGTCAGGAATTGACAATCTTGTCCATATCCTGGAGTTTGTATTTTTATAATCAATAATCCCTTTGCTTGCACATTTAGTGTCATATATGATTCCCAGTTAATATTGGGGTGATTAAAGTTACCCATTAAGATGGTACTGCGTTGGAAGATGAGTATTTCCAAATGCATGTAATGGGTTTCCCAGGTCATAGAGGGGGACCTATATCTTGCAAGAAAGTGGTATGGTAATTTGAGCATGGAGAAGCTGAAATGTATTCACCTGCTTGACCAGCCTTCAGGTATATTTATTTTTTATATAAATTGAGACACCTCCACCTTTAGTCCCTGTCTGCGTAGTAGCTGATCTAAATGTGTTGAAGGTATGATAGCCTTGCACTGACAGTGCACTCTGTATGGCTTTAACCATGTCTTAGAATGCACACTACACAGACATCAGCATTCTCTGTAATGTGGAGAGCTTATAGAGAATGGAGTTTTCTGTTTAGTTTCCTAGTATTGAGTTGTAACACCTCTAGACTTTCTTGGTTTTGATTTGCTGTGTCAGAAGTGCTTTCAGTTTGGTATTGCCTAAAAAGGCACTGTGGGGAGAAAATGTTTTAGCTAATATTCAAATGCCTTGAGGGTAGAAAAGCCTTGAGGGTAGGAGTGCAGACCATCCCTGGCAAAGTAGTGTGGTCTATTGACCATCTCCTCCCTTAAAATAACTCCAGAAACTAAGCCAATTATTAAAGTCAGACATCTTCAGTTCATGTTGTGACATCATCCTTGGAGAAGGTAAAATACTGCTCAATGCTAGGCTCATACCAGCCTGAGACACACATTCCATAGCTCTATGATGTCTCTCTTCATATAGTCTAGGGAGGCATGTCTCAGGTCATTTACAGCCACATATACTATGACTGAGTCATACTGGCACTAGTGGTCCAATGACCTGAGTGTGTGTGTGGGTAGTGTGGCAAATCATGGCCCCTGATAAGCAACTGATCATGACTCTATCCTTACTCAGCCTGGTGAGAGGGACATTGGTATGTCTACAAAGGGAGTCTCCAATGGCCAGAATATTGGATTGAGTGGTGGCTTGCCTTTTGGGCTTAGAAGTAGAGGCTTCATGAGATGTGGCTGTATGTGCTGATGTGGGTATTGTTTTGAAAGAGTGACTTCAGGTCTGCTGAGGGCATTTGTTATACGTGTTTCGACTTTGGGGTTTAGGAAGGTTACATTTAAGTCCTGAACACATGTGGTCTATATGTTAGCTTTGTTCCATGTGTGATGGGTGCAGCATGTGTACTACTGTCAAACTGATTGACATTAGGAGTGCTTTTATGTGAGAGCTTTGCCTTCAGTGACATTGTGTAAATATGTCTCTCACTTAACTCATCAGTTTGTTGGAGAATTAGTGGGTTGTCAGTAAGCTTGAGGCATCATCTACATTGCCTCAGGATGCCCACATCAACCAAGCTGATAATGGAGATAGTAATAAAGTTCATATTCATGGCAACAGGCCCTTTTTTATTGATTAGATGATTGTGGTGAAAATAAAAAAGTAATGGCAGGAGTATCTGGTTTGCAACTCTGGGGACAGTGCTTCTCACTACAAACTAGTTGCCCTATGTGCAACTTGGTATTGGTGAAATGCCAGGGGTACTTTTACAAGAAAAATGTCAACTCAAGTTGCCTGTGTCTATACAGGATACTGCCAAACACTTAAGCAGAAACTACTAAAGTAGACCCTGATAATTTATGAATGAAGTGTTTAGGGAGTTATTCTGAAGTTAAGTTGGACAACAGCTAATCAAGTAGTACTTAGTGAAAATAAATTATTAGTTTTGCTAAGAATGATGAATAGTGGTGATTCTTCTAATTTGCTACTATCTGGCTACTACTAGTGCTGGTTTCACCACAGCTCCATGCTAATGGGATATAGTGCCCCTTTGCTTCTTCTCTCACAAGAAGCAAAATGGTAGCATCAATCCCAATATGATAAGCAGCCACAGGCTCCTTGGTGATCAAAAGTCTTTGTCCCAGACGGAGCAGGGGTCTGTAGGCTTGTTGCAGCTTTTTCCTGGTAGATACCTTGAATAACAACCAGATCAGTCAGGAAGGTGCCATATAGACACTCACTGCACTCACCGCCCAGTTAGGGACAGTCAGGAATCAGTGTCCTCTGCTCCTTTCCTCAGCAGGAGCAAAATATAAGCACAAATTCCAAGCTGGCATCTACAAAGCAGTTATTTGGCTTTCTTGTGATCTACAGTCTCCAGGAAATAATGTTCCTATGTTCCTTTTCTCACTAGGAGCAAAACAGAAGGACTAATTCCATGGTGACTAGAAAGAGGCAGAATATGGGCTCTCCAATAATTGGTGGTCTTGGACTAGATGTTGCAGATTTTAAAGGAAACAAGTGGGTTAATATACTAAGAGTTGCAGTGTGTACTAAGCAGTTAGATATAAAAAAGGGAGTAACTCAGGTTTTAGCAATCTAAGGGAAGGTCCACTAATTTTAAAAGGGCAAGATAGCTTGGATAGGGATGGGCATATTCTGTCTCTATGGAAAAATAGTGGGATGGCCAATACATTTAAACAGCTGAAGGGGACTGACTTCACATAATGATAATTTTGCACTTATTGACAATAGCCAATGAAAGAGGAGAGGAAAAGAAATATGTGGTGAAATTAACATAAGGGGCAAGCAACTAGAGAGATGAGTTCAAAAACACAACAGCAACATGGTGGGAGAGTGTGGAAAATGTTATTTCTGTGCAACTCACAAGAGACACAGCTCTGGTCTCTTTCCTACTTTAAATATGTAGTTGAAAGCAGAATACAATTAAAACATAGTGTAATGAAAATACACCACAATATACAAAAATGAAGAAAGCAAATAAAGCAATGCAAATTACAACAAAGCAATATAAGAAAACTAAACTAATCTTTCCCTCACAGCAGACTATGGCAAGGTCTAAGTGACCTTTTCCAGCTAAGCGGTGATAAACAGGACCAGTCCGGGGATGCAGGGAGTATGTCAGAATGGGGAGTATGACTTCCACATCCCCTCAGTATGGACACAGTCAGTATGCCTCCACATGCCCATAAAACAGAACCATCTTAGAGTGGACAGATTGATGCGGGCAGAGTTACATACATGCAAACACACAAATATTTCAAGCACAGGCATTGATGCCTTTCTAGCTTGCCAATATAGCAAAACACTTGTTCCCATAATAAGCATCCAGGCTGTTCTTAAAAATATCTAAACTAGTACTTGCTTTAATGCAATTGGTAGTCTATTCCATGCATCTCCTGCTCTGTCAGAGAACAATTAATATACCATTGAATCTTCTACATAGGTTGTCTGATGTTTTTCTATTACTTTTTGATAACCCCAAACATTCCTAGAGATAGTTGTTGCTAAATGCCCTATATACTTGAATAAGATCTCCTCTTAGATATCTGTAAACGAAATTGTACAAGTTCAGATATTTTAGTCTTTCATAAAAACTTAAATTTTCACATCCATGGATACCCTTGGTA
>NC_056731.1:1673621686-1673681686 GCF_019279795.1 Protopterus annectens | reverse complement strand
TAACTTCGCCTTTAGCAAGTATCTGTCCAGACACATGCAACAAATGGAACACCCACAGAGATACCTTACTAAAAGGATACAAGGCCTAAACAACATGTCCAATATGGACCAACTCAAAGCCTTGTCAATATATTATCATACAGACTATTAAGAGGTGACCAGTGTCTGGCCTACAAGGCATCCTCCAACCCAAAGCTGATGGATTTACTACACATCAGCAAGTCAAATGGCACCAGAACCACTCAGTATAGGGATGTAAACCTCTTCTGCAACATCAACAGAATGGTTTGGAAGGATAGGCATTTTCAGAGGATACCGCTGTTCTTGAACAAACTCCTCATTCAAATAAAACAAAGGTCATCCCTGTCCATATTTAAATGCAACTTGGATCTAGGGATGTGAAACATGAATATTTACTCCAGAACTGCCCCCTGTGCTACTAATGGATAGATGCAGCTCCTAAATGCTTTATCCCATGCATGGTTCCCCTCAGAATATCTATGGTATGATTAAAATTATTCTCATTAGGATAATATATGCTTATCGACCGTGGAATGGCTAAGGCTAATCTCTAACCAAATGGGATAGGATAATTCAAAAAAAGGAAACTGGCTAGGATTAAAATTGCCCACAAGGGCAACTAGCCTAGTACTTAACTATGAACCTATGAACCTATACTTGAGTTCAGAGCTTGAAATGTTTGCATGTATTTCCAGGCTGGTCAAACAGTACGATGCACGGAAGACACTCTAAGTGCAGTTAACTGTTGACAAAACACTTATTCAAATAATAGCTTGCTACAGACCCCCAACCATGACTCAGGACGTCCACTCCACCTATCTGGACTTACTTGAATCCATCAAGATTCAATCCTCTACCCTGATCCTGGGTGACTTTAACTAACCAATCATAGACTGGAAGACCTATTCTAGCCCAAACATGAATGCCCAGAGATTCCACGACATCATCAATGCGAATGCATTGGATCAGATGGTCGGCACCCCTACGAGAGGCGAGAATATCCTGGACCTGGTCCTAAGCAACATGAGTAGCCACTGTAGCACTTCTAAAGTGTCATTCTCCTTGATAAGATCCAACCATAAAGCAATCACTTTTGATGTCACTATCTCCCATGACACCCCCCCCCCCTTGTCAGGGTCAAATGAAAAAACTTTTCCAAAGCTGACTACAATCTCCTCATAGCAAGTATAAGCAGCTTCACAGCCACCATCCCTTCAGTTGGAACTAGCACTAATGTCCAAGCCTACACCAAAAAACTATATGAGCAGCTACATAGCTGTATGGACTCAGCAATACTTGACAGGACTAAATCATCTTCCACAAGGAAGAGCAAATCTGTCTGGTGGATAGCAGCAATAAACAGACTCTATAATAAAAGGAAAAAATGTCTGTCCAGGACCAAGAACGCACAGGTGCCAGGCTGGAAGCAATCTCTCCTTTGTCTGAACAAGCAAATAAGGTCACTGGTGAAATCTTATAAGGCTGTCTTTGAGCCCAAATTGGCCACATCCACCAAGGACAATCAAAAGGCCTTCTTCACATATGTCTGCAATCTCAAAGGCAAAACCCAAATCTGCTCTGAACTGGTAGTCATTAACACCACATACACAAATGCCATAGATATAGCCAACCTGCTGGTAGACAAGTTCAGTGAAAACATCACCCCCTGTCCCTCCATCAGTAAACCAGGACATCCCCAGCACCTGCCCCCCTCACCTCATCACCAAGGAGCAGGTCTTTAAGACCCTGTCAAAGGCAAAAAATACAGTCTACATGGGACCCGCTAACATCCCTAGCTGTTTCCTACATGAACTCAGGCATGAGCTCTCAGCTCCATTAGACACCCTATTAAACCAAAGCCTGAGCACCAGTTTCATCCCAGTTGAATGAGGACAGCCAGTGTCATCCCTCTACACAAAGGTAGAGCATCCACTGACCCAGGCAATTATAGGCCCATCTGCCTAACTAGCTTGATCTGCAAGGCCATGGAATGCATTATCATGGACCTGATAAACAAGGCCATTGGCAGCCTCCAAATGCTTGACCCCACAGAATTTGGTTTTGTCAAAGGGAGATCATGCCTGTTAGACTTGGTCAACTTCTTTGAAACAGTCACCAAAGCCATGGACGAGGGGGAGAAGGTGTACACCACCTACCTTGACATAGTCAAAGCCTTTGACACTATTCCCCACTCGGGCATAATAGATAAACTCTCCCAGCTAGGCATAAACCTGTATGTTACCAGATGGGTGGCTAAATGGCTCACTGAAAGACCCCACTCAGTCAAAGTAAGGAAAGCCACCTCTAGTAGTAGACCCATAAGGAGCAGTGTACACCATGGATTGGTCTTGTGGACTCTACTGTTTGGGATATACTTTTCTGAGGTGGAAGCCAAAACCAGTGGTATGTGGCTGACCAAGTGTGTAGATGACTGCAAGCAGGTAGCTGTCTTAAATTCACCTAATTATGTAAACATCCTCCAAGAGGGCCTTACCCAAACTAATGACTGGTGCCAGAAGCATGGCCTCAAACTGCATGCCAAGAAATGCATCATTATCCACTTTGGGGAAAATGTCATCCCCACTAATTATCACATTAATATCAATGTATTAAGCATGCAATCTGTCGTAAGGGACTTGGGCACCCAGGTTGCCTCAACCTGACTTTTAACCACCATGTTGCCTCAGTTGTACGGAAGGCTTTCTACATGGCCCTCCTCATAAATAAGGGTATCTCATCCAGAAATAAGGTCATAACATCCCTGTACTCCTCCCTTATCAGACCCATTATCGAGTACAATGCCCCCTTCAGCATGTACCTTGCCAAGCACATGCAGCAGTTGGAGAGACCACAGAGGTTTCAGACCAGGAAAATCCTGGATCTCAAACACCTATCCTATACAGATAGGCTAAAAGCCCTGTCCATCTACTAAGTCTCATACAGACTGCTCAGAGGTGACCTGTATCTGGCATACAAGGCCATTTCAGACCCATCCTTGATGTAGTTGCTGTACATCCATAAGACAACCTCCACTCGCACAACCCATGTGGAAGGCCTTAACCTGGTCTGTGACATTAATAGAACTTGGTGGGATAGATTTGTGTCCCAAAGACTCCCCCGTCTAGGAAATAGACTCCCTCTCCATGTCAAGCAGAGCACCTCTCTAGCCCTCTTTAAGAGAAACCTGGATGACTGGATGGGAAACAGAAAATACACCTCTGGGATCCCACCTGTGTCCCTGCTGGACAGGGGAAACAGGTGCTGACTTTGAGGGAACATGAGCAAAATTCTTGGCTAGGCTTATAAGGGTATCCGGGCCAATAGCCTAGTATCATTATATGAACCTATGAGCCTATATGTTTCTGAATCACTCCACCATGTTTTCTACTTCATTAGCACAGCTCTTTAAATGATCATTAGCATATTCTGTTGTTAACCCTTGTTTTGCAGCTGCCCATGACATGGTCTGCTGTTTCCTGAATTGTAAACTCACTGCTCATTGCACTTACAAGTTTAACACCATGAGCAGGCCTTCATGAATCCCAATCCAAGAAAACCCTCTGAAGCATAACACGACAATGAGAAGCTGACCTTTTATTGAACACTTAAAAGACATGAAACTGAAGACAAAAGCAATAAAAATGTTCAGTAAGCACTTTCACATTCCCTCGAATGCTTCATCAGACTGTTGAATAAACCAAACCATTTTCACATTTAAATATCCATATAGCCTCATCATCAACCAGTCATCATTGTATCATACATTGTGACGTCAGTACTTAATTAATTAATTTCTAAAAAAAAATTGTTAGAATATCAAAGATTCATGCTTTAAAACAATTTTCAATATTAAAAGACAAATGCTGGCTGAAAGTAGAAGCATAAATTATTAATAAATATAAATATCATACTACTTGAAAAATATGTTTAAAATGTGTTTTAAAAAATGTATTTCAGGATTACAAATCAAAGAATCAATTTATCATTGTAGAATAGCTGTGACTAAAACCTGAAAATGTCCTAAAAAAGAGTATAAATAACTACCCTAAAAATAATGAATAAATATGAGTAAAAATCTCTTCTATATCCGTAAATATAAATGAGAGTGTCTGAAAAAATAATGCATTTAATACAATATAATACATGACAATATTAATGTTTATTGTCTCTCACTACCAAGAAGGGTTTCATAGAAACCCTATCATTTAAACCAGATAATCTGTCTGCTTGTAACCTCATAATCCATCTTGTCTCTCTTTGTTCAGTGTAGTTCCTATGATCACCTAGCCTAATATTTTTATATACAAACTCAGTAACTGTAAACTTGGAATTGTTTGTGGTGCCTTCATTGATGATATGTCTGGCTAGGGCATTGCTGTCATCTTCCCTGTAAATAGCGTAAACATGTTCTCTGACTCGTTCTCGTAGGGTCCTGTTTGTCTTGCCTACATAAAAACACCTGCATTTTGTGCAGACAGCTAAATATATTAAATACCATGACCTGCAGTCTGCATAAATAGAAAAGTCATATGATCTTCCAATATCAGGATGAATAAAACTATTACAGTTTGACATGTAGCTACATTGGTTTCATGTTCTGCAAGCAAAAGACCCTTTCCTATCAGATACTGGCTGTGATTTGTTCCTTCTCTCATAACACAATAATCGTTTCAGGGATTGTATGTTCTTGTAGGTGAATCTAGGAATATCACCAACAAGTTGCAGTAATTTATCATCAATGGTGAGGATGTTCCAATTCCTATGGAAGATCTCCCTGATCTTCTTATTGCTATTGGTATATGATATCACTGGCCTATTGGGCTTTAACACAGTCTTTGTTTTTTTCATTTTGGGAGCCTGCCTGTCTGCATCTATGTAGGTATGGTTTACCAATTACCATCCTATCTATTACCTCTTCCTGATGTAGACTCCTCATTTCATTTTACATATAACCTCTCTCTTTAAAGCTACATGTCCAACTGTAATAGAGAGACAATAAAAATTAATATTGTCGTGTATTATATTGCATTGAATGCATTATTTTTTCAGACACTTTCATTTGTATTTATGAATATAGAAGAGATTTTTACTCATATTTATTCATTATTTTTAGGTTAGTTATTTATACTCTTTTTTTAGGACATTTTCAGGTTTTAGTCACAGCTATTCTGCAATGATAATTTGCTTCTTTGATTTATAATCCTGAAATACATTTTTTTAAAACACATTTTTAAACTTATTTTTCAAGTAGTATAAGATTTATATTTATTATTAATTTATGCTTCTACTTTCAACCAGACATTTGTCTTTTAATATTAAAAATTGTTTCAAAGCATGAATCTTTGATATTCTAACAAAATTGTTTTTAGATTTTAATTAATTAAGTACTGATGTCACAACGTATGATACAATGATGATTGGTTGATGATGAGGCTGTATGGATATTTAAATGTGAAAATGGTTTGGTTTATTCACTAGTCTGATGAAGCATTCGAGGGAATGTGAAAGTGCTTACTGAACGTTTTTATTGTTTTTGTCTTCAGTTTCGTGTCTTTTAAGTGTTCAATAAAAGGTCAGCTTCTCATTGTCGTGTTGTGCCTCAGAGGGTTTTCTTGGATTTGGATTTTGCACTTCATTTGAGGCACTTTACCCTTAGCAATTGATTTGTTTTGCTCTATTCATGAATCCCAACCCATGTGTTTGTGGTGTTTATACAAGCTATTTTTTACCAATTACAAAAGGATGCTGTATGTGTTCATTTGTCACTGGGGTTCTTTCAAAGGTGTGAGTCATTAACAGAGTGTGCAGTAGACATACATACATCAGTGGATTGTGCATCAACATAATGACATATTGATAACACTCACGTGCACATGCGTACACACACACACACACACACACACATATATATATATATATACATATATATATGGGATCAATATTGAATATTCATTCTGATCTTGATCAAATAACCCCACACACACACCTACACTATTTTAAATGTACTAATTCTAGATGCAGAATGAGGGGAGAGTAAATTCCCATACCCCACTGTTTGCGATCTCAGGGAAAGCCATACAATGCTGTAACTCAGCAGTGTGAGTATCAGTGCAGTCTCACACATACTTGTCATAGTTCCTGTTTCTAATTTGTTTATCTTGCTGAAAGCTAATAAGCTGCATGGGGTCAATCAGTTGTATATATTGATAAAAAAAACTTTGATGCAACACAGAAAAACAACTTTTCATCCACCTCATGTTCAACAAATTGACTGAAACAGTGAAACTATGTCCAGAGCTCAGTATAAAACAAATCAAAAACTAATCTCTTTGGATTTAAAACTCAGTTGTATTTACTGAAACAGTATAAAAGATACTTATCTCTTGGGGAAAAAAACATATGGCAAAAGTAATGTGATTAGGAAACAGAGGTTAAGCAATAAGGAGGAAAGCAGATGTAGTGAGTGAGGTCGGACACGTGTGCAAGTAATGCTTTTCTAAATTGGGATAAGGTAGGAAGACTTCTAGTATCATGGAGAACAGAGACTAGGCCTGTAGGTGCAATTACGCTGAATAATTTTTCATTTTCTGAGATGGAGAGTGATGGCTTGTGAAGGGAAATGGTTTCAGTGGGTCAGTCTCAAAGCAAGTGGTCCTTTGGTATGTTTTTAATTTGTGGGCACAATTTAGACAAGAGTTGAGGAAAAAAAGTTTGCACAGCATAGTAAAGAATAGAAAGGTAAACCTTTTAAATAATGCTTCAGTTGAACATTCAAAATACATAAATAAATGCATGTTTATGAAATATGAGCTAATGTACAGGAAAATCTTCAGACAAAATAGTGTTGGTTCAGACCTCAGGCTGGCTGTTGCCATAGTTGTTTTCACTTCTAGTTTAGCAATTCTTGCAACCTTTCCTTTTTTCCTTTCACTTAATTACATTCCTCTGTCATAAATATTGTAAAAAATGATGGCTGTTTAAAATCTTACCATAACAGCAGATATGCTTCTCTTCATTGTTGCAGTATTCTTCACTGAAGGGATCTCTCACCAAGGATAGCCAAATGTCTGGCCAGTATACCAAAGCCTTTCAGTTTAATAGGTGCCACATTGGGCATATGGCATAGGGCATACTGGTGATGTATGAATGTAAGTACTCAGAACTGAATTCCCCAATGAGGAACAAAATACTCTTAAGGACAATGTAGAACATATACATCCAGAAGAAAAAAGTTAAGAAGGGAAACAAATCAGGAAACAAAGCAAGAAAAACTTGACCAGGAGGGTAGCAAAAAACAAGTGCAAGAGCAATAATAGAAGGGTGGAAAGAGGAAAGGGCTGATTTCTGCAACAGTGAAGAGAAGGACATCTACTGTTATGGTAATATTTTAGACAACTGTACTATATCCTTCCATATCACTGTTGCAGTATTCTTCACAAAAGTGAGTACAAGAGCTAAGAGGAAGACTGGGAAGATGAAGGCACCAAAGTGCCCTCTACAAACCTATGCAGGATAACACTGGCAAAACCTGTCCTGGCCCTGGAAACAACATCCAATTTGTAATGCTTAGTAAAGGTATGAACAGAGGACCATGTATCAACCTCAAGGATGGAGTTAATGTCCAAACCCTTGAAAAAGGCACCAGAAGAGGTAAACACCCTAGCAGAATGTACCTTTGCAGATGAAGAAAGACATTGCCATGAAAGGAATAACATAAGGAAATGGCCTTAGAGATAAAGGAAGAAATGGTTTGCTTGGAAAAATTATTTTCTGGTAGTGGATTTCTTGGTCTCCTGCAGAACCTGGAGTACATCTTTAGAAAAGATGTGTGTAAAAAGGATCAACATTTTTTCAGCTACAGTGCCATTTGAAGATTAAATAGGTAAGGATGGATAAGAGATCCCTTGTCTTGTGTGAGAAGATCCATCCTGAGAGGTAACTTGTGGTGATTGCCCTTGGCAGATGAAAAAGAAAGGGGAACCAGTGTTGTCTGGGCCAAAAGGGAGTTAACAACAAAATTTTAGGATAGTCCTGTTTGATCTTGTACAGAAATCTTGGCAGCAGAGGAAGGGAAGAAAAGGCATACCAAAACATTCCCTTCCAAGGAAAAGACAGGGTGCACACTTTTCAAGTCAGAGGGCTTGTTGTCTTGAACAAAATAGAGGAAGTCGTCTGTTCAGAGGGGAAGCAAAAAGATCTACCTAAAGAATGCCACACCGATGGTCTATGTCCAAAAGCAAATCACTGTGAAACATCCATTTGTCAGCTTGTGTTCTGGATCTGCTTAGGGAGACTTCCACTAGATTATGCTCTGAGGGGATATAAACTGCCTCAAGAGTCACCTGATAACTGATAGTCAGATCCCAGGCTTGATAACCTAGTCTGCAAAAGAGATAAGACCTCATGCCCCCCACCATGCTTGTTGATATAACACATCACAATAGTATTGTCCATGACATTTTTCAGGAGACCAGGGAGAAAAAGGGAATGAAAGTCCTGTAGAGTCAGAAGTAGAGCCCTCATCTCTTTTGTGTTGATATGGTCTGACCTCTGATGAAGAGTCCAAAGACCCTGAACATTCAGAGCCCACAAGAAGAATGACATCCCAGGTCTGACAGGTCCATGAGCAGTTCTTGGGAAGGATCTAGAGCATGAAAGAGCAGTTCTGGCTTGAGAAGAATTTGCTGAATCTACCAATGGAGCTTGAACTTGAGACAAGGAAGCAAAGCAACAGGGAACTCCATGGGGTGGCAGTGTTGAAGCCACACTGATTTGAGGTACCATGGAAGCTTCTTCTTATGGACCATGGCAAGAGGAAGCATGGGAATGTTAGAGGCCATGAACCCCAGAATCCTGAGAAATTCCCTGACCGTGATAGGGAGCAGAGGAAAAAGAGACAGGAAGAAAATTGGAAAAGACAAAACCTTGGGAGCAGGAAGAGATGCCAACATGGCAATGGTCTGAATCCTACAACTGAGAAAAAATATGATCCTGGGAAGTCATAAGCACTCACTTCCTGAGATTAATGGTGAACCCCGGACTTTTCAAAAGACAAGTGGTATAGTAAAGATCTTGCAGAAGACTGTAGAGAAAAGAAGACTGAATAAGCAAGTTGTCTAGATAAGGGAATATCTGTATCCTGCAAAGTCTGCAAAAAGTAATGACTAGAGCAAAGCATCTGGTAATAACCCTTGGGGCAGTAGAAAGGCCAAAGGGTAAAGGAGGAAACTGAAAATGAGAGGAACAAACAGAAAAATGTAAAAGTTTCCTGAACATTAGGTGAATAGGGATATGAAGACAAACACCCTTGAGGTCTAGAGAGACCAAGAAGGCCTGCGAGAGAAGAAGAAGAAGAAGAAGAAGAAGAAGAAGAAGAAGAAGAAGAAGAAGAAGAAGAAGAAGAAGAAGAAGAAGAAGAAGAAGAAGAAGAAGAAGAAGAAGAAGAAACAAAGTATGAATAGACAGCATTCTGAAAGAAAAGACCTCGAGAAAGGTGTTGAAAAGAGAGAGAGGTCCAGAACTGGTCTCTTAATCCCCTCCTTCTGAAGAACCAAAAGCATCCTGTAGTAAAACCCCTTCCCACTTGGCAGTGGGGAGGGGGGTTTAACAGGTTTTATTTATTCATTTATTTATTTAATATTTGTTAACTGGGAAAGTCCGACTTTGGAACAAAGCTAATTTTCAGCGGAGGCCCAGGGAGAAATGCTCCAGATGCAAGGTTAAATGGTGCACTGATCCAAAAGGAATTGTAACACCTTTGCAAAAAGAGAGAGCTGGTCTGTAGAAGGCTGTGGACTGCCACAAAAAGGAAGAGATTCCATGTCATAAAATATCTCTGATGAATGAATGATAGGCAGCAATCAAGATTCTGAGGTGATCCATTGGCAATTTGGGAGTGACAGGCTAAGGGGAGAGACTGGGTACCTGACCAAGGGGAAGTGGAGGCAAAATGTCAAATAGAAACAGGCTTGCCCTGTAAAAAAGGCTTATGAGATGTAGTCTTAGTGGACTTAGCAGGGGAAATGAGCATGAGGAATAAGCCTAGACCCCTTCTTACCTTTGGGAGGTTGACACATTTGCTACAGACAAAGTCATATTTAAAAGGACAATTCCTCAAAATTTGATTATAGAGGAAACAAAAATATACTTGACTTCCAGCATGGTCTTACCCTTATCCTGGGGTGACTTGAACAGGTCATCTGTAGCTGTCATAAAAAGATTTTTCAAAGAAACAAATTGCAGCCAAGGAAAGGACTACAAACGGAAACAGTTCTCTTTATTGGATACAACCACAATAAGTAGACAAAATTGCCAGCACCAAATACAGTGTAAAGCAACAAATAAGGCTAGTAAGTTGAATACATAAGTATTTATTTAAATATAATAAACAACCCAGACCGGTTTCAGCCAACAGTGGCAATAAAAGTAATAGCAAATTAGAAGTGACACACTTATATATATATAGCATGAGTCATCCAATAGGATTCTTCCCAAAGTGATCTTCCCAACATTCAAATTGTTTCCTATATGGAAAATAAAGAGAAAATATAAAAGTTATACAATAAATCAACCACATAGTTACTGTCCATAGTAATTATAAAATTAAAATAAACATATAATATTGTTATAAATGATCATTTAAGCCAGGTGAAAACAAATCACCCAGTTTAATGATCCAATACTTCTCTTTTTTAATGAAAATTTAATTCCATCCTTGTTATTGGATCTATCACCAAGAATTCTGTCTATAATGCTGAACTGGAATCTAAATGAGTTGTGTTGTATACAATGTCTAAATAGGGCATTGGTCTCCCTCTTGGTTTGTATGTCACTACGGTGCTCTGACATGCATAATCAAAGTGGTCGTGATGTCTGTCCAACATAAAATGAACAACGTGTACATGTTGCAAGGTACACCACCCAATCACTGTTACAATTGCCAAAGAATTTCATGTCAAAACTCCTGTCAGTGTTTTTGCTGGTGAAGTGTTTCAATGTAAAAATAAATGGACATGATGAACAATGACCACAATGATAGGTACCCCATAGTTTATCACCTGTCATGGTTAGTTGAAGGTGTATTGCTCCAGCCGAACTGACCCTCTTAAAATGTGAAAAAAATTACCCAAGTATCCTCCCTCTCCTGTATCTATACTTACATACATCACCAATTCAGGGTTTGAGCTCCTCATTGGCAGCAAGAATGTTCCAATGTTTGGACATAACATTCCTAATTAGGTTGATGTTGCGTCCAAATGTTGTGATAAACTGGATAGATTTATCCTGTTCAGTCTGAGTCTTGTCACGGTATCTAAGAAGGGAGGTTCTGGTAGAATTGATAGCAACTTGTTGGGCACCCTGGATGTCTGGCTCCTTGTAACCCCTAGCTCTAAACCTGTTGGCCAGATCCTGTTGGGATTCTTCATAATCGTTTTCTGAGGAACAAATTCTGCGAATCCGGAGGAACTGAGATTTGGGTATGTTTCGGATGATGTGGTTGGGATGCATGCTCGTTGCATGTAGTAAGTTGTTGTACTGGGAGTATTTATGAAAGGTTTTACTTTGTAAAGTGTCATCTGGATTTCTAGTTATGGTCACATCTAAAAAGTTGATCTCATTTTTGTCATGAGTGGAAGTAAATTCAATACACCATTTGTTTTGGTTAAGGTATAATACAAATTCTGCCAAATATTTCTCATCAGAACGCCAAACCAACCAACAATCGTCCAAATACCTATGCCAAATGTCAAGTTCCTCAAGATATAAGTTGTGTGCGGAGTCATAAATGAGATGCTCCTTAATGTATCCCATAAATAAGTCTGCATATATGGGAGCAAAGGACGCTCCCATAGCGGTTCCTTTTAGCTGCCAATAGCATTCCCCCTGAAAATAAAAAACATTTTTATTGAGAACATGTTCAGCCATGCAGACCAAAAGTGTGTTAAAGCCTATGGGATAGAGCTGGGCTCTGTCTAACCAAAACTTAAGGGATTCCAATCCAGCCCAATGTGGTATGTTGGTGTATAGAGCCTTGACATACAGGGTGCAGAGTAGCCAGTCAGGTTCTAGTTGATTGTCAGCAATGATGTGTAGAAATTGTGTGGTGTCCTGTATTCTGGTGTGAATCAAGCTTAGTAGTGGTTTAAGATACAATGTGAGAAACTCAGATAATGGTTCCATCAGTGAGCCCATCCCAGATAGAATAGGTCTTCCAGGAGGTTTGTTAAGGCATTTGTGTATTTTGGGTAGCAGGTATAATGTTTGTTTCTGTGGATCCTGGACCATCAGATGTGTCTTCACTGTGTCAGATATAATACCCTCTGAGACAGCCAGGTCCAAAAAATCATCAATTTCCCACTTAAAATTGGGAGTGGGGTCAATAGGCATTTTCATGTAGTAGGAAGGGTTGGAGCGTTGTCCATTTCCCTCCCCCAGATAAAAATCCATGTCCATGATAACTACCGCTCCACCCTTGTCAGCCTGAGTAATGACAATATTTTTGTTGTCCCTAAGCTGTTGCAATGCCTGTTGTTCAGTATTGTTTAAATTATGTTTCAAGGGTGAAAACTGATCCAACTTGAAGTGTATATCCCCTAAGTACAGTTTGTTGAAAAACAGCTGCATTCCGGTTCATGGGTGGTACAAAGTTAGATTTGTGAAATTTGAATTCATTAGATCTTTGAGAATCAGACCTGGATCCAAGGAAAAGTTTGAGGTTAATCCTGCAGCAAAAATCATTAATGTCATTAACTATGTTAGATTCATCAACAAAAAACCCAGGAACAAAATTCAGACCTTTATTCAAAAGTTTCTTTTGATCCTCTGTTAAAACAGTTTGAAAAATATTCAAAATATTACCATCTATTGTCTCATAAGTGTTTGTATGAGACCCTCGATTGTGTCTATCTTTGTACCTTCTATGCTTTCTCCCACCCCTCCTCCTAATGTGTTTAAAGGGTGGGTCTGATTCTTGGATTTTTTTGGGGACCAGGGATTCCCCAGTGTTAGTCCTGTCAGTGTCTGTAGTGGATGAATCATCTGACGATGTGCTACTGTACGTGTGAGACCCCTTCAATATGGATCTGGGTCTTTTTTTAAAATTCCTACCAGGCTTCTGTCCGATGTCCATAAATCTAACATTTTTGGTTGTATCAAAAGGTCGCCCCCTTTGATAATCGGTTAGGTCTCTGCCGAACTTTTTAATTTTTTTGTCCTTAGTCTGTTTTTCAAAAACCAAAAGTTCTTTTGACAGTTTATTGAGGCATATAGAAAATTGTGAATGGCCCTCATAAACTTTGATTTCCCCACACAGGTCACCCACTTCTTTAATGTTAGTTTCAATAGTTCATTCATATTATGAACTTAATATTCGAACAAAGTTCATGGATGCCTGTTGTTGGGCTAGATATCATTCATTGGTCAAAGTTTCATCAATTTTGCTTACTAGAAGTTGAGTTTTAATTCTCAAACCCCTGGGGGTTATTTCTTTGTTCATATAGGCTTTAAAGAGCCTCAAATGCCATATATTTGATCTCAAACTTTTCATGCTTTTACTGAATTTATGAAAAGCATTGTTGCAGCCTTCAACTGGATCTGTTAGTTGTGGAGTACCATCCTTGTTTGGTATGCCAAAGACACCAATGTCATTTATGTCGGCACAAAGCCCTTGAAGTATTGTTTCTAGATTCATGACAATAAGCTGTAGAGTGATTGGTCTTTTCAGACCAAAGAAAATTTTTTAGATATTTGTAGAAGCAAATCAGAAAAATGGTATATGCGATAAGCTGTCAAAAGTACTGGGCCAAAACCCCTATATATCCTGTCCAATAAAATAAACCAACTTATCAGAGAGGCAGTCCTAGTACCTGCCAAAAAATGATGCCAGTAAATCTGGTTATATATAGTAGTGACCAAATAATAATATATAAATAATATAAATATAAATATAAATAATAAGAATAAGCCTAGACCCCTTCTTACCTTTGGGAGGTTGACAAATTTGCCTACAGACAAAGTTAGATTTAAAAGGACAATTCCTCTGAAATTTGGTTATAGGGGAAACAAAAATATACTTGACTTCCAGCATGGTCTTACCCTTATCCTGGGGTGACTTGAATAGGTCAGCTGTAGCTGTCATAAAAAGATTTTTCAAATAAACAAATTGCAGCCAAGGAAAGGACCACAAACGGGAACAGTTCTCTTTATTGGATACAACCACAATAAACCTTAAGCGCTTTCATCCCCCATAAAATTATAAGGGACTTCTTCAGAACAAAAAACATCTGCAGAGATCAGGTTTAAATATTATTCAAACACATACTCAACCAATCAAAGTTTAAAAACAATAAAACAATTAAAAAACATTAACCCTCAATGTGCCTGAGCTTTAGTAAACAATATATACTATTGTATTCATTCAGGCTAGGGGACTCAGATGCATTTAGCTTTAATTGCCATCTTAGTTCACACAACTAATTCTAAGTGTTCTGGTAACACCCTCCCTTGACTGTCTAAAACTATCTGCTGCAGCACAAAAAAAAAAAAAAAACAAATACACGTTCATTGCGTTCTAGTATATGTTTAGATAGTGCATTTGTACTTCTGCCATTTCTTATATCATTTCGATGTTCATACATTCTTTCTCTGAACTTTCTACAGGGTTTTCCTATATATAATGCTGGACATTGATGGCATTTTGCAGCATAAACAACACTTTTAGACTGACAAGTGAAATGACCATGTATATTAACCCCTGTTTCAATAACATTGGGGCACTGCCTGCACATTCCACATTTAAAGTTTCCAAAGGTTCTATTATTACATTCTTTTCCTACCCTATTATTTTCAATTAGATTTTTAAAAGCTCTATCCTTTTTAAACATAATAAATGGCTTAGTGCCTAATTTTTCTACAGTCATATAATCCAAATTAAGGATGGACCAGTTTTTATTTACAATTTTTACTACAGCTAAACTGTCTTTATTGAATGTCGTAACAAAGGAGAAGGTCTTTTTCTCTTTTTTGTTTTTCTCCTCTATTCATTGCCCCTTCATCAATAACACCTGTTACATGTTCACCATCACAAGATGTGGACTGTTGACTTAAGATAGGCCTGAAAATCCCACTAGCTCTTTTTGTTTGAACTTCCATATTTACTTTCTGCAGTAGGTGTTCAGGGTAACCCCATCTCCTAAACATGTCCGTAATAAAACTGGTTTCAGCTATAAAGTCATCATCATCTTTTACCATCCTGTTTGCTCTTACCAGCTGCCCTTTTACCACTGATCTTTTTTGGTATGAAGGGTAGCAACTACTGTAATCCAAATAAGAGTTTGAGAAAGTTGTTTTTTAATAGATCCTTGATCTTAGTTTCTACTTCTCTTTGTCTATACTAATTTCTACATCCAACTAATATTGTCTCTCCTTACATAAAGTGTGAGTAAATTCTAAAAAGGTGGTACTATTATTAATGTAATCCAGAAATTCGTCCAAGAGCTCTCATGACCCTGCACAAATTAAAAAAGGTCATCCAAAAACCTTGTGTAGTATTTTATATTTTCCACAAATTTACTTTTAAATATGTATTCAGTTCCAAAAAGACATAATGTAATTTGCATACCTGGGGCACAAGTGGCCCCCATAACTATACCTACCACCTGCTTGAAGTATTGACCCTCAAAGAAAATGTAATTATTGCAAAGAATGATTTCCATGAGGGCAATTATCAAATTAATATGAACCTGTGTGTATTTCTTAGTCATACAAAGCTGTGCTTCAAAACATTCTAAACCCTCCTTGTGGGGTATAACTGAAAATAAATTTTTAACATCTATAGTAACAAAAATCATGCCTTTAAAAACTGCTACTTTGTTTAAATCCTTCAGAAAATCCCACGAATATTTACATACACACTTAAGTTCTTCCAACCCCTGTTTTAAATAAAAGTCTACTAACTTTGCCATAAAGTGGGTCTTGGATCTTTTTCGTCCACTATAGGTCTAAATGGGGGTTGATTCAGGTTCTTATGTATCTTAGGAATCCCAAAGATACTTGCAATCACCTGGTATTCATTTTTGATGTAATTATAGTCATCCAGGTTAATTTGACCCTGAAAAATCATGTCATCCAGTATGATATCTAGCCTTTAAAAAAAAAACACCAAACAAGTGTTGAAACACACCAGACTACAAAGTCAGCGAAAAAGATGCCACCAATCTTGAATTAAATAGTTTATTCACACTGAATAACACTCTGGCACCTCGGTACAGCCTTCCTGGAGTCACAAAATATGCCACACCATCCATCCATCCATACATATATACACACATATATTCACTTAAATGCAATTAATCAATCATCTAATTAATCAACCAATTAAAATAATCATATATACATTTTAAAGAAACACTCTGTAGTTACATTCACTATTTAAACCTGCTGGAGATAGTGTATTAAATTTAAAAAATATATAAAGTCTCTTTGTACAATCATTTCTTTTTCATTAACACTTCATCTGTTTCTGATATATGTTCCAGAATACAAGCTTTTAACAGTGCAATGTCTCTGCTATGACAAGTAAAAAAAAATGTAAAGCTACAGGGCTCATAGCATTATTATTTTTTATGTCTCTGATATGTTCTTGCATAGGTGAATTAATCATATTAGGCTTTTTCAAACAGCTTTTAACACAGTCTACATTTTCCCCATTTGAATTAAAGAACAAACACAAATTTAATTTTCTAGTATATAACGTCAAATCAAGTAGCAAATCAGCAATATGGCCTCTGTGTGCAGGAATAAAACTGAACCCCTTAGATAGCACATTTGCATGCATTTGAGTAATATTCTTGCTAGAATAGTTATACACCTTAAAATCTTTTGCAGTGTTGGTCTACCATTTCTTCATCAAAAATGTAAGCCACAACTGAATCAGATTCAAGAGGGCCATTCAAATTTAACAGTTAAAATCACTAAATAAATAATTTGAACAGTCAAAACTCATTGAAATTTCCATCATGGGAATGCTAAAATTGCTTGTTTCAGTGTTAAAATCACTAAATAAGTCACTTGTAGAGGCATTTTTACCTTCAATTGCGGTGTCCAAATTGATTAGCATTTTTTCTGTTGCCAACTGCCATATTTCTGTTTTGGTCATGCTCCTTGGGCTAGGTAATCGTGATTCCGGTTGCTGTTCTCCTGTCACTGTTGAAAATCCCCTGGATAATTGTTTCTTTCATTAAAATTCAGATTTATTTTTCAAATGCTCAGATCTCCTCACCCCTTCAATGATTTGAGCATAAGTGTTAGGCCTGTGTGCATTCTGCTGCTTTTGAAAACTTGGTAGTAATGTCATCTCTGACTCATGATTCCCACAGTTGTGGTTGGCTGAAGTAAGGTTGTTTCCATGGTTACCAGTACCTTTGGGGTAGGCACAATCATTTCTATATGCTTCCAAGTCCCTGTTGATTTTCTTCATTTTCCTTAGAAATATATCATTACAAATCTTGTCA
The DNA here is from genome assembly GCF_019279795.1 of Protopterus annectens. Classification (NCBI taxonomy): domain Eukaryota; kingdom Metazoa; phylum Chordata; order Ceratodontiformes; family Protopteridae; genus Protopterus; species Protopterus annectens. The sequence goes on along the minus strand of NC_056731.1, from coordinate 1,673,664,155 downwards.
ATCTTGGAAAAAATGTTATCATAGTTCATTTTACAGTCCGCAAAGAGAACATCCTTTGGGATTGTCAGGGAAAGTTTATGTTCATGTGTATATTTAAGTGGATTATAACCTTATATAGTATTTGTGATTCATGGTATTCATTCATTGGTTGGAATTAATTGATTGATATTTAAATGTTGTTGGTGGATTTAGTATGCTCATCTGAAGAAGTTGGCAACGAAAACATATTTGTGGTTTTAACGTTTATGGATTCTTGGGTTGTTTTTATATTTACCTTATTAAATTCCGACAAGTATTGAAACCAGTGGAGCTTTTTGTGCTTTATCTCTTTTTGGTTACTGGTTTTTCAAGCACTTGTTCCTTTACTTGTTTTTTAAGTTTCTAATGAAACCAGGGTCTGTCGAGCCACCATTAGGGTAATACCACAGTCTCAACCCTTTAGGTACTCAATGTTTCTCTGCAGGTAACTATTTTCAACTGTAATTTTTTTGTATTTTAACAACACATTCCCCTGGATTCAGCCCTGGTATGCAAATCACCCCATTTGCAGGTGAAATCCATGCAAATGAGGTGATTTTGCAATCCAGGAAGCTTGCAACAGTCCGTGCAAGACTAGTGCAATCTGCAGAAATGAACTCGGTTAGTAGCCGAGTACATTTCTGCAAAATCCAAAATGGAGCAATGTCAGCTCCAAATAAAAGCTGCATATCATGTAGTAAGCATGCCAATGACCCAGTATAAGGCCACTGGCATTGCAAACAAAACAAAAAAATAAAAAAATCAACTTTTATTTTTTTTTTAGCCAAACTCGGTTGTTTAAAAGTAGGGCAGCAACACGCAAATGGGATCGGGGGGAAAATGATAAAATAAACCTGAAATTAGCATTCTAACTAAAATCAGTATTATGCCATGCAAGTCAATGGCAGGCAGAAGACAATATGGCCAGTGAGTAGTGGTTGCTAAAGAGGGAGGCTCAGTGTGAGACATGTAACTATGCATTAGCAGGCAATCCTATGCAAATGAGGGGAAGGATAGTGAATCCCAGTTTTCCCCAGCATGTGAGGAAGGTTCCAACAGTGTAAGAGTAGGAATAGCCTGGTGCAAGCCTAGGAGTTAGGTGACATCATGGGGGGATGTCAGGCATACTGTAAGCAGTTTGGAGTCCTGTGGCTCGGGTTTGCTCCTAGCTTAGCATAGCTAAACTGGGGGGTATGTCTAAACCTGCTTAGCACTCTTTACAAAGCCTAAGCAGGTGTGCACAATGCGCACGGGACTTTACAAGAAGAAAAAAGAGATTAAACCTGGAAATAGCAGCAGTGTGCACATTTGAGCACTCTGTTTGCACAGCGAGCACACAGGCTTAAACAGGAAGGCAATGGGAAGGGAAAGCAGCAGTAGGAAGGTAATCATGGATAACTAGCTTACCTGGAAGGTGAAATGTATCAGAATCAGCCAATTACACAGGCAGCAAACTAGTCCAGCACAGAACACTACTATAAACTATGCAAATACCTTTTCCTCTGTTTTTCCCCACACTCTACACCACCGGTGTAAACAAGCAGAGAACTTTTAACACTCACAACAGCAAAATGATAGGGGCTACAATAGCTATCATACAACTTGTGGAAGAGGCTGAGGGTGGTGAAGATGTGAATGCTGCCGACCAAACCACAGTGAGGAGAAGGAGAAGAGTGTACAAACCCAGGGCAACCTACCAGGGGCTACATGAGCTGGAGATAGTGGAGCGCTATAGGGTGGACAGGGACCTCCTACAGCAAATTGTTGAGCTGTGCTGACCATGCCTGACACACAGACCAAACAAAGGGGAACCCATTCCAGTGGATACCAAGATATGTGTAGGCCTAAGAATACTAGCTACAGGTACCTTCCAAAGGCCAACTGGGAATATGATGGGGATTTTACAGGCATCAGATTCCAGGGTACTCCATCAGTTCCTGGATGCCATGTCAGCACATGTTGGTAAGCATGTATATTTCCCCAACACCTGTGAGGCATTGCCCAACAATATCTGTCTCTTCCACCAAATAGCAGAATACCCTGAGGTAGTGGGTGAAAAAGAATGTATGCACATTTGCATCAAAGCACCACCCAGTGAGCTGGGTAGGGTCTACATCAACCGCAAGGGCTTCCCCTCCATCAACTGCCAGGTCATGTGCGATGCCCAGGGCATAATAATGAACATGTGTGCTGGCTGCACTGGAAGCTATCCACATCTGGCATCTGATGCAGCTGTACCAGAGATTTGCCAATGGGGACATCCCACACGGTCACCTAGTGGGGTATGCTGGATATGCACTGCAGCCGTGGCTGATGACACCCATCAGAAATGCACACACACACCCAAACAAGATCTCCATAATGAGGCACATGCACAAACAAGAATCATAATAGAGCATGTGTCTGGGATGCTCAAGTCACGGTTCCGGTGCCTGGACACATCCGGTGGAGCCTTGCAGTATTCATCAGCTACATGTACCCAAATTGTCCTTGTATGCACCATGCTACACAATATGATCCTGTGGAAACAGCTGCAGCAAGAACAGCACGAGGCAGGGCCACACAGCCCCCCACCATTGCCAAGGCCTGCACAGGCACAGAGTGACTCAGCGGAGGAACAACCTGAGCCTTCCCCAATAGGCAGAAGGTGGCATGCCCAGTATGTCCTGGCCTTGGCAAAGTGGCAATGTATAGCATAATACACTGACACGGGAGGGACTCAGGGAATAACACCTCTCTCCGACTCTTACATACAGTAAAAGGGATGCCAAACATTACACTACCTGTGCCTAACCATGTGTAGGGAGTGTACTATGTGCATCTGACATAGGCAGCCCTGCAGCACCACCCTTAATACTGGGACACCCACAAGGTAAGTGACTCACACATGCCAGTCGGGGGGGAGGGTCACATACCCAACAACAGTCACAGCCAGCAGGACAGGTGTAGACAAACACAAACAAAGGTTGTGCTATGGCCTTTGAATGATGACTATGGGTAACCTCTCCCTCAGGCCTACACAGACAGACTACAGCAGGTCAGGCAGTGGGATGTCAATTCTGAAGGCTAGGAAATCAGAAACTAATATGTAGGTAATTAAAAGCTAAGATCTGTAGTACACTGGTATGCCTCTAGCCAGCATGATAGTAAGAGTACAGACTGAAATGGAGTACCTGACATATCAGTACAGTCCTAGCAAATGTGTACAAGTGTCAGGTGTGCACCCCCATCCGACGTAGAAATATAGTAACAGTCAGGCGTGCCCCCCCCCAATCCTGTGTAGAAACATAGAAATAGTCAGGTGTGTTCCCCATCCTACATAGAAATATAGTAACAGTCAGGTGTGCCCCCCCAATCCTGTGTAGAAAAGTAGAAATAGGCAGGTGTGCCCCCCCATCCTATGCAGAAATGTAGTAACAGTCCATGCCAAATGATCGATGGATACCCTGCAGAGACAGCATGTTACCTGTAAGTGTGCAAAACAAAGGTCAACACTGCAGAACAAACTACCTGGATCCAATCCACACATTCATTACAGACGGCCATACTGGGCATACCCACACACTTAGAGTAATGAAGGCAATGTTAGTCAACAACATACTGAAAGGTCATACTGGGTATGTTCACACACTTAAACACATGAAGGCCATGTCTGCAAACACCAGTGGACCAGACATATCTGGCAGCCACAGATGTTAGTGCAGGCACTCCTCAGTATGCACCACACATGCTTTGCACACACAGTGGATAGGAATACAGGCATATATGTAAGGACAGCACACTATAATAAGCCAAAGGTAGACATACATAGATGTGTGGAAGAGGGTGACTGTGACAAAGAGCCATCCAGGGCTCTCCCACCCAGCACACAGCCAAAGGGCCACAACCACATGAGGGTCTGATGTCACACACTGCAGATACTAGCCACCAGTATCTGTCAGCATTACAGAGTATGTGGTGCACGTGCCAGCTGTGCATCATGACTGTTCAAGGAAGTAGTCATCTAGCAGCTGTATACACGTACCTGTGGAATATGACCCAGGTTGTGCCCGCATGTGGCATGTCATCCCCTAGATGAATGGGTTATGGCCCATGCACACACACTGCCCTCCCCATAGCCCCACTATGACAAGCCTGCTGAGGTCATCTACTGTGAAATACACCTTTGGGAGAGCTATATCCCAGTAATCTCTGTGGCACATCCCATAACTGTGTACTGCTGTGGTGTAATAAACTAGTTGGGTAGGAGTTCTAATCCCAACCTTGGCATGTGTATGTGTGTGTGTGTCTGTCTGAATAGACAGCAATGCATTTTAGGGTGGTGACACTCCCTACAATTGCAATGCTCTACTTTGGTAAGGCTGCTGATGCCATCCACCTAGAAATAAATTCCTAGAAAGGATGTATCCCTGTAATCTCTGTGGCATGCCCCATAACTGTGTACTGCTGTAGTGTGATAAAATGGTGAGGTAGGAGTTCAATTCCCAGACATGGCAACTGTATGTGTGTGTGTGTCTGTGCAGAGCACAATGCTTTTTAGGGTTGTCACACCTCCTACAATTTAAATGCACTACTTTGACAAAGCTGCTGATGTCATCCACCTAGAAATACACCTCTGGGAAGAATGGAGAACAGTAATCTCTGTAGCATGTCCTGTAACTGCGTACTGGTGCAGCATGATAAATTAGGTAGGTAGCTGTTCTACTCCTGGACATGGCAAGTGTGTGTGTCTGTCTATGTAGAAAGCAATGCTTTTTAGGATGGTCACACTCCCTACAATTGAAATGCTCTACTTTGGTAAACATGCTGATGTCATCCACCTAGAAATACATCCCTGGAAAAGTTGTATCAAAGTAATCTCCATGGTGCATCCCATAACTGTGTACTGCTATAGTGTGATAAAACAGGTAGGAGTTAAATTTCCAGACATGGCAACTGTGTCTGTTTGTCTGTGTAGAAAGCAATACTTTTTAGGGTAGTCACACTCCCTACAATTCAAATGCTCATCTTTGGCAAAGCTGCTGATGTCATCCACCTAGAAATACACCTCTGGGAAGCTGTAACCCAGTAATCTCCATAGTGCATCCTATAACTGCATATGGCTGTAGTGTGACAAAGACCGCTGTTAGAGGTTCTATACCCACACATGTCGGTCGTGGATGTTTTGTGTGTGTTGCAATGTCTGGATGTTTTGTGTGTGTTCCAGTGTCTGTGTGGGGAGCAATGCATTTTAGGCTAGTCAAACTCAGTACATGTCCAATGGCCTACTTTGGCAGTCCTGCTAATGTCATCCAATGTGAAATACACCTTTGAGGAAAGGGTACTCCAGTAATCTCTGTGGCACGTACTATAACTGCATAGTACTGTAAGGTACTAAACTAGGTCTGTAGGGATTCACCTCCCAGACATGACAGGTGTGTGTGTGTGTGTGTGTGTGTGTGTTTTATGTGTCTGTGTGTGTGTGCGTGTGTGTGTGTGTGTGTGTGTGTGTGTGTGTAACTTGTATCCTGTGTGGAGGTGGGTGTGAGTGTGTGACACCTGGGCCCAATGTGGGGTGGGTTTTGCAAATGTCTTTTATAGTGGCCGTATATCACAATGCCCACTGTACAGGGGTAACAGATGTGAAATAACTGGGAGGCTGGGGTGCAAATCCATACCCATACATGTGACATCACGGCCAGGCAATCACAGTTAACAACCTCAGTATTACCCAGAGTACACTCTCAACCCATGTCACACACACACACACACACACACACACACACACACACACACATGCCAAGACAACAGCCCATATGTGTGTAGTACACTGCATATTGGCGACTGATAGTAACTATGGAGTGATTGCAGTGGCCTACAGAGGGCATGGCACCCTGTCCATCTGTCCAATAGGCACATACATGCAGACAGTGCACCTTCCACATGTTCCCTACTGGGCACCTGCAACACCTGTGGTGCCATCATATGTGACCCACAAAGGGCATACCATGCTTGAAAACATGCCCTCTATGGACAGATGTCACTGATGCCAGAGAATGCAGGTAGCATGCTATCAATGTAGGTGCAAGGTTAACCTGCTGTCCATTACCAGTTCCTGCCACAGGTGGCCATTACTAGCACATCTGATGATAATCTGTGTACACAACATGGGCCCAACACCCTAGGTACAGTTCCATATGTCACTGTACATGCATGTGGGAAGTGTGCACACCCCAGACACCGTCCATGTCATGGTCTAGGGAACACATACATGGAAAGTGATGCACAGCATTGGCCACATGCAATAGCCACCCTGGTGACTGGATGGTGGATACAATACCCACCTGTGATGGCAAATGCAGAAACCACAGGACTGATCCACAATGCAGACCATTGTCATGTGGCCTGATGCCAAGGTATATCCATCACCTAGCCTTGCATAGCCATCTGTCACAGTCAACCACCACATATCTGTGCAGAAATGCACCCATGCATGTCAGTACTGGCACCCTGTGTGTTTGTGTGTGTGTTGTATGATGCTTATGATCACATCCACACTCACTACAACCCCCAGTGGCATACTGATGCATGCTGTCTGATGTCAAACACCTCCCCATACCCTTTGCCCATATAACCTCCATATGACCCATGTGGTGCATGTGATACCTGCACAGTAATGTGTTGTGGCAATCTCACTAGTGATGAGCTGTATCTCTGGCCCTCCCAAGTGTGTCAATGTGTGTGCATCCCTGTGAGAGTGTGTCTGTGTTGACACTGGCACCTGTTCATGCAGACAGGCACGTGTACATCACCTACAGTATAGCTACCATATCCCTGTTGCAGATGTCACTCACCATCACATATATGTTCTGCGGCCTCCACAACAGGTAACCTATGTGGCGCATCCAACAACTGCATATGACTGTGATAGCAGTACATAGTCATCAGCGGTTTGATACCCTCAGGTGTGTGACACAAACATGCTTAGTTTTTACTCTCCCACACCTCCCTGACATGCCAGTGCCTCTGTCTGACTCCCTCACTCCCTCACTGGTGGATGTGGAGACCTATACCTGCTTTTCTTGGGCAGCAGCATGTGTATTTTAGGTAATGCTCATGATCAGCTGATGGTATCTGCATGAATTGCAGCCCTCCCCTAGCTGGTTGCATGTGGAACAGCTGTGGTAACATTCCCATAGCCAATTGCATGGAAACACACTCCAATACCTAGGAACATCATGTTTGTGTTGGTCCTTTTTAGTCACTGTGAGCAGGAACTCATTCTGTTGTTTGGAAAACAGCATCTCAGATGGAGTGGGGATTTACCTCGGACAACATACACTATGGAAACAGGCCAACACACAGGAGGGGGATGTGCCTGACCTGACTACATACTGTAAGTGCTGCTATTCTGCATTCGGAGTAATGGTGGTTTAACAGGGTGTGTGAGGATATGGCTGTTCTACATGTATTAATACCTGCCATGTCAATTGTATGTTTATGAGGACTCCCCATATGTAGGGTCATCTGCAGACTGGGCAGTGTGTGGTGTCTTTGGTGTCATGTGTTACCCATAGAACATGTATCTGTGAACTGCAGAAGGTAGTGTGAGGATTGCAGTCTGTAGATGGTGTAAGACATGACAGTTACTGACTTTATATCCCTCATAGGACATATGTTGCAACAAACTCTGTTACAACAGTAAATGCATGCTGTTATCACAGCAACGTGTCAGTATTGGCCCTGTATATGTGCTTTCAGTCACAACTCAGTCAACCTTTGTACATATGTCATGCATTAAGAGGTGCATATGTGCTGTACACCATAATTAGTATCATCATATCTGATAACAAGCCAGTGAGATATCAGACTGCTACACGTTATGTACAATAGCGGTTATATTTGATGACATAACCTGGACATACTGTGGTTGTTTGTACAGTACTGAGGTCTGTGTAATTATGGTGACTGTCGACAGTGTGTGTGTTGTTAATATGTACCTTGGCCTGTGTACAGACTGTGGTAGTTGTCATCGTCCTAGGTCCCATCCTATCTGATGTTACATGCTGCTCCACTGTATGTTACCATATTGGCTTACATGTTTGTAGGGTGATACACACACATGTCCCATACCACAGTCAGCCATCAGACCAAACTGTGCAGCGGCCCAATATATGTAGGGTTAGTGTGTAAGTGGCACATATGAGGACAGTGTTGAACAGATAGTCCATATACTGTAATATTATGCTAGTTTGCCATATGTGGCTGTGGCTGTATTCTCATTGGTTGTGGTTATGCACTGTCACACATGTATATCTTACCATGTGCTGTAACATGCCTGTACAGCCTGCTATATATGCAGGAACATGTGCATTCCCCCATAGGAGCTGTAGGCCACTGTTGAGCCAGTCTGCCTGTAGTCCGCACAGTGCATTGTTACATGCCTAGCAGTTTACTGTACTTACCCAGTGAGATGTCATGTGCAGATTCTTGCCAGATGTACTGCTGCCAGGCCTCCCTTAACAGTTATGTATGTCAGACAGAGCAGTGGGATGCTGTACAGATGTATGTCAATATCTAGTGGTTAGTATGTGGCCATGGCACCCCCATACCAGCGGTTATTATGTGTCAGGCCAGACAGTGGTGTGTGACTGCATAACCTATGATGGCATATGTATACCAGTCGTTATGTGTTATTCCCATCTACATGGCTTTCTACATCCATATTGTTAGGCATGGTACACATGGTTTGCACTAAGGGGGTCTGTGTATACCTCTGGACTGTACAGAGTGTGTCAGAATGTCCACACATATTGGCCAATATCTCTGCTGCAGTTGACAGGGGTGGTACATTCTAGCAATGGTACTTCCCTATGATGTCCTTAGGATATCTGTCAGTAGCCAGTGGCACACGTGGAAAGCAGATGTGACCTCCCACACACACCAAGTCTGTGAAGACAATTCCAATTACAGTAGCAATAGTATATAGAACTGTAATATTACACAAATAAAGGTCTTCCATTTCTGCACACCTCTGTGTGGGTTTTTTTCCTATGACCTCTCTGTGGGTATATGTTGTGGGCAGTGATTATCATTTGTGTGGGTGGCCCATACAGTGTCCAGTTATTCAGGTGTGAACTGTAGGCATAGTGGCTGTTCCATATTTTGTGCACCTTCTACATATGTATCTTACTGTACATATCTCTGCATGTATATGTGTAGTCACATGTATGTATATATATATATATATATATATATATATATATATATATATATATATATATATATGTGTGTGTGTGTGTGTGTGTGTGTGTGTGTGTGTATATATAAATATACACATATATATATGTACATATATATATATGTATATATATATATATATATATATATATATATATATATGTACATATATATATATCTGTGTGTCTATATCTGTATCTGCATATATGTGTCTGTGTATATGTATCCTGGGGATGTTGATAGCTTCCCATGGGAGCCGGACAGTACTGCATGATATTTACCAATACCAGCCTGACATCATACAATTGGGATGTAGTACTGTTAACATCTTGTGACCATGTCATGTCAGGTCATGGTTATGGGATCTGCAACACTTGGTAGTGTATTGCAGGGCGGATGTGTTTGGCTGTGGGGGGGGGGGGTATGCCTATTCGTACAAGATGTATATTGTTTGGGGCCTCTCAAACCCATTAACAGTACATGTGGACATATTTGTTTTTGTTAATCTACCATTGCTATCTACACATGTATGGCCACGGGTCTACTTTAGTCGACCGAAACGCCAGTTCACCGACACGCAGAAGACCGAGAACAACCGACTGAAAATGAAGGTGATCGACAAGGTGAAATCCCGACAGCCGAAAGACCGACATGGGCAATGTGTGAGCGCGACTCAGTAAGTGTGCGATAGTGAGGGATTTAGGGTTAGGAAGCGAACAGGTAAGTGTGCGATAGAGAGGGATTTAGGGTTAGGGTGTGGGAAAGGTGAGTGTGCGGTAGTGTCGGACTTAGGGTTCGGGTAAGGTAAGTGTGTGATAGTGACGGACTGTAGTTTAGGGGCGGGTTAAGTGAGTTAGGGTTAGGGTGCGGGTAGGGTGAGTGTACGATAGTGACGGGCTTTATGTTTTAGAGTGGGTTAAGTGAGTTAGGGTTAGGGTGCAGGTAGGATAAGTGTGCGATAGTGACGGACTTTAGGTTTAGGGGTGGGTTAAGTGAGTTAGGGTTAAGTTGCGGGTAGGGTAAGAGTGCGGTAGAGTCGGACCTTAGGGTTAGGGTTTGGGTTAAGGTTAGTGGATATGTAATTGTGTGTAATGTGTAGTTTACGTTTTGTGTGTCGGTGTAATGGTGTTCGGTTTTGTGAGTTGTCGGTATTGTGTGTTTTCGGTTGTTTGGTCTCGGTGTTTTGCATGTCAGCGAACTGGCGTTTCGGTCAACCAAAGTAGACCCATGGCCACATATACCTATGTGTATATATATATATATATATATTTAGCATTATGGAGCGGACAGGTAAGTGTGAGATAGTGTGGGATTTAGGGTTAGGGTGCGGGAAAGGTGAGTGTGCGGTAGTGACGGACTTTAGGTGTAGCGGCGGGTTAAGTGAGTCAGGGTTAGGGTGCGGGTAGGGTAAGTGTGCGATAGTGACGGAATGTAGGTTTAGTGGCGGGTTAAGTGAGTTAGGGTTAGGGTGCAGGTAGGGTAAGTGTGCGGTAGTGTCGGACCTTATGGTAAGGGTTTGGGTTAGGGTTAGTGCATGTATAGTTGTGTGTTATGTGTAGTTTACACTTTGTGTCGGTGTTTTGGGTGTCGGTGTTATGGTGTTCTGTTTTGTGAGTTGTCGATTTTGTGCGTTTTCGGTGTTTTGGTGTTTTTGTTTTGAGTGTCGGGTTTGTGGTGTGTCGGTATTGTGATAGGGATCTATATATATATATATATATATATATATATATATATATATATATATATATATATATATATATATATATATATGCACATATATATATAGGTTTACTATCAAAAAATCGAAAATGAAAAAAAGTGTACAAAACTTCAACTTTTAACATGGGAAATGAGCATTTCTGTATGTACCTAATGTTGAAAACAGCTGTTAGTTGTTGAAAATGTCGCTTGCTACATTTTCGACAATTAACAGCACTCCCACCCTTCCCTTAATATCCTACCTAACTAGCGTAAACTCACATCTATGCAGGGGGGCAAGCCCCCCTGCACCCCCCACACCCCCCGAACTTAATATTCCAACTCCGAAATCACACTACAGTGAGGAAACGGATGCATTTCCCTAACCGCACTGTACCGCAATCCCTTTACATGAGCGAACGTTATAATTGTGAATGCACAGTCCATTCGCAATGATAACGTTCGCTCTTTCTCAAACTATAAAGTATTGAACATATGTTTTCGAATACTTCATATGCAATTGCAGGCATTTTGATAGTAAACTATATATATATATATATGTATATATATATATACACACACACACATATATATATATATATATATATAGATATATATATATATATATATATAGATATCTATACATATATACATATATATAGATGATATATCTATATATATACATATATATAGATGATATATCTATATATATACATATATATAGATGATATATCTATATATATACATATATATAGATGATATATCTATATATATATATATACTTTTATATATATATATATATATATATGGGATCCGTACAGATCCGCAACGGCATTTTCTGCCAAAGCAGAAATCACTGAACATACTTAACCGAAAGTGCTGTTCACCGAAGCTGAAGTGCCGGTCGCACTACGATGCGGTTAAGGAAAATTTCCCTTTTCCCCACTGTAGTGCCACCTTGGAATGAGAATATAAAGGTGGGGGGGTGTGGGGGGGTGCAATAGTCCTAGATCCATATATATATATATATATATATATATATATATATATATATATCTAGCTATAAATATATATATATATATTTTATATATATATATATATATATATATATATATATATATATATATATATATATATATATATATAGGTAGGTACTAGGCTATCTGCCCAAAGGCATTTATAAGCCTAGCTGGAATGTGTTGGCTTTGCCTTAGATTAGTTCCCTGTGCCTCTGTCCAGCAGAGCCACTGAAGTGATCCCCGAGGTAAACTTTCTGTTTCCCATCCACTCATCATGATTTCTCTAGAAGAGTGTTACTGAGGAGCTCTGCCTAATGTAGATTGGAATCTTGTTCCAGAGCATAGGAAGTCTCTGGGACAGGAATCAATCCTTCCAGCATGTCCTATTTATTGTTGTGGTGAAGTTTAGATCCCTAGAGCACGTGGCTCGAGGGGATACGGTTTTCTTTAGGTGGAGCATGTCCATCAGTTCTGGGTTGGATATGGCTTTGTATGTTAGGCAGAGATCACCTCTGAAGAGGTGGTATGCAACTGAGTACAGCTGTTGTTTTTTCAGTCGAACTGCATAGGGCATCTGTTTGAGGCCAGTGATCCTCTCGGTGAGCTACTTCTGTGGTCTTTCCAGCTGTTGCAGGTGTCTTGTAAGGTGCATCCCAAATGGGGCATTGTACTCTATGATGGGTCTGATGAGTGATGCGTAGAGGGCAGAATGACCTCTTTTGATGTGGATGCAAACCCTTTTTTGATTAGGTGGGCCACATAGAAGGATTTTCTAACCACTTTGGCAATGTGATTATCAAAGGAGAGATTACTATCTACTTGGGTCCCCAGATCCCTTATTACGCCTTCCGTATTTAGGGGGCTACCACCTATGTGGTAGTTTGTGGGTGCTTTGCTTTTTCCAAAGGGCTTAACTAGCACTTTTTGGCATTTAGTTTGAACCCTTGGTTTTGACACCAGGTATCTGTCTCAGTGAGACCCTTTTGCAGAATGTCTGTGTCAGCCGGAGAGTCAATTTTAGCCCCTAGTTTGCAGTCGTCTGTGAACTTGGTCAGCCATAGTCCTCCTGTGCTTGTCTGTACCTCTGAGAAGTATATGCTGAACAGGAGGGGTCCTAGGACTGAGCCCTGGGGAACGCCACTTGTAACTGGTTTAGAGTCAGACCTAGCTATATATATAACCTGCCGTATATATCTACATGTATAGATGTGGACATACATATCTATGGCTGTAGGCATCTGCATGCATATATGTTCATATATATTTATATATATATATATGTATATATATATATATATATATATATATATATATATATATATATAAAATTAACTGCACACAAAAAAAAATTTTTTGAACGAAGAGAAGAAATTTTAACTAAGAACTGAACTTCGTGACAATAAAAGCATTCAAAAAAATAGTAAATCACACCAACAACTCTTGTAGAACTTTAGCGCTTTCGTCTTATTTATTATCAAGACTTCTTCAGAAAGACATGTTGAAGGGTTTATCAGACCCCACCAACGAATGACCAGTCTTCCAACAACAACACAAGTGGCAAAAACAATTTTTTTTATCTTCAGCAGGACTCACAACCAGAACCAGGACTTACACCAGGTTCAGACCTGGGGGTAATAAACGAAACTGGAACCACAACACCAACAATATTGAGTGAAGGAGGGGGAACAACAATCACAGGGGAAGAAGGAGCGGGAACGGGATACAGTACTAGTATTACTGGGATGGACGACCCTGATCTCCCTCCCTATTCACTGATACCAGCACCTGATAGCACTGACTTCAGGTCTCCAGCAGGGGTAGGTGACATCTTTAACCTCCCCACACGAGTTTTCTTGGAAAGCCATCATAAGGTACTGAAGAAAGGCTTTTCTTTCATCCAGGCGCAGAGAGCCAACACGGCGGATGTTATCCTGGACCTCAAGTGCTACCTGAGAAAGTTACAACTAAAATTAGATATACAACAATATGAAGAGGAAGATGATGAGGAAAGCTCAGACGATAACAACAGACCCCTTACCATGAAGAGCCTGTACACTCCTGCACTCTCCAACACACTAAGCCTCTTTCCAAGTACCCGCAAAAGGGATATCAGGAAACTCCTTTCTGATAAGCCCTCGGCAAAGTGGCACAACCTGAACAGGGAAGAAAGGCAGGCTTGGAAGGAACTGTGTCAGGACAAATCCCTATGGATCATGAAGGCTGACAAGGGATCCGGGATAGTAGTGATGGAGCAGGAGAGATATATCCAAACACTTGAAGCATCCCTCATGAATAACCAGTTCTATAAAAAGGTCAACATCAACCAGGTACAACAAAACTTTAAACAAATTGACAGCCTACTGTTGGAACTGTACGTCAGGGATGAGATCTCTCAAGACGAAAAAGACTTCATGCAGGTCATGACACCCAGCCTTGGGAAATTTTTTGTAATCCCTAAGGTTCACAAGAACCCAGAAAATCCACCTTTCCGCCATGTGGTATTGAACCAAAGGACAAAAACAGAAAAGATTTCACAATACGTGGACCACATCCTTAACCCCATTGTACAGAACAGCACATACTACACCAAGGACTCCTGGGCTTTTCTAAATGACATCTTCAAACTAAGGCTGGATGGAGGGGAATATTTACTGGTCACCCTAGATGTAGAAGCACTCTACACAAACATCCCCCATGCCAAAGGACTGACCCTCACCAGACAGTACCTGAACAGGCACTCCAACCTAAGCGGGACTAAGATTAATACTGTATGCAGGTTAACAGAAGCAGTATTAAGAAATACCTTCTTTCAATTCAACGGGAAGATTTACCACCAACAGAAAGGGGTAGCCATGGGGTCCAAAATGGCGCCAGCATATGCAAACTTAGTCCTCAGTGCCTGGGAAATGGATAAGGTTGAATCACTGCCCGGGTTCAACAACACCATAATGTACAGGCGTTATATTGATGACGTCTTTTTTGTCTGGAAGGGGGACAGACTTTGTCTGAGCAATTTTCTGGAAACCCTTTTCCAGAGTCTGGACTTCCTGACCCTCACAGTAGGACATATCGGAACCACCACTCAGTTCCTGGATATCCACCTCACTATAGACCCGGAAAGTGGAGAGTTTGACTCCAACATCTACCGCAAGCCCACTTTCCGGAATAACTATCTAGAGTTCAGCAGCCAGCATCCCCATTTCATGAAAAAGAATATTGTAAAAGGACAATTCATCCGGTTATCCAGACTCATTTTTAGGGACGAGGTTTTCATCAAGGAAGGATTTTACCTCAGAAACTTGTTCCTAGAAAGAAAATACCCAGAGTATCTAGTGGACAACCTGCTCCAAGAGATCATACAGCACAGACACTCCAGGTACCCACCAATCCTGGAAAAGGGATTCACAGCAAGGGCACAGAAGAGACCAAACAAAAAGGACTGGGTGTCAAGTTTCCCCCTTCCAATTTCCACCAATATGTTTGGAATCAGAGGGGTCCTCACCAACAATTGGGACATCTAGGGAGGAGAAAAAGGTCTGACAAAGTTACTTGGGACATCCCAAACTTCTGTTTCAAGCAACCTCTTCTTTTGGTGGTGCGTGAGGAATAAAAGCCCATCCCACAGAGTGAAGTATCGACAGAACCTGGAATGTCTGACTGCGGCAAGTGTGTTGCCTGTACATACTGAAAAACAACAAAGTCACCTTCCTGCACTGCAACAGAACTGTCAGTCTACATGTCCACTATGACTGCAACACAAAAAATGTAGTCTACTGTGCTTTCTGCGAACACTGTGGGAATTTCTATATCGGCAAAACGAACAGGAAGCTGAGTAGCCATATTAAAGAACACACTGCAGTAATACACAAACAGGACAGTTTGAATGCCTTGGCTAAACACAGTGCTATTTGCCCAAACTTCACAGGATTCAAATTCACAGTGCTGGAAAAAATAACAGAATTTGTAGGGGACATGGACACGTTCCTGCAAGTCCGGGAATTAAAATGGCAAAACTGAGAGCTGATGTCTATCCAGGTCCAAACGAGACACTGAACATTAAATGTGCACTTAAATGGTATAGAGATTGAAATGTGATAGGGTTTGAAGAACTGTGCAAGAGGGTTTGAAGAATTGTGCAAGTAGATTTAATGTGTTTATGGATTTACAACTGTGCAAGTGAATATAATGTGTTTCCTCTCTCTCTCTCTCTCTCTCTCTCTCTCTGACTTTTCACTCCCCCATACCTCCTACACACATGCTCCCAATCACCAGGCTAGCCCCCACTGACCGCACCAACTATAGCCCCCGGTCTCACTATTTCACGCAGCCATTCAAGGGGTGATACCATCCAAACCAGCCCACAGCTGGTACCATCCGCACTGACAGTCTTCTGGGACACTCTGTCATTCATATGCTCCTTGTCATGGGCCCCTACCAGCCCCCTCAAGTCCACACCACATTCCTCCCACTCCCCCATCAGGTGGCATACCCACACATTACTCTACACACACACCGATACCAAAGCATAGTAGGACTCTCTACCTGACTCCTCCACCTTCCTCCGTCCCCTTCTTTACTTACCTTTGGAGGCAAAGACTCATAAGTTACGTGTTTATATTAGAATCATCACAGCATGACTGTCATCCTTCCCGGTTCCCCCAAAATTTTTTTTTTTTTTTTTTGCACACAATCCCTTTTTGCACACAATCCCTTTTTGCACACAATCCCTTTTTGCACACAGTCCCTTTTTGCACACAATCCCCTTTTTTGCACATGATCCCTTTTTGCAGACAATCCCTTTTAGTATGCACACGGCACCACAAGGCTATTACTGTCTCACTAATTTACCTTATGTAACTGCAATTGTAATGTTAATGAAAATGCACACAGCACCCTGCTTGTTCACACTTTACTATTGGAAAGGAACTGTTGTTAATTTAAATGGCCTGCTAGAACTAATGTATATAAAGGAAGTGAAAATGGTTGCTCATACTTATGAAACATGTCTTTCTGAAGAAGTCTTGATAATAAATAAGACGAAAGCGCTAAAGTTCTACAAGAGTTGTTGGTGTGATTTACTATTTTTTTGAATGCTAAGGGCGGCACAGTGGTACAGTGGTTAACATTGTCACCTCCCAGCAAGAGGTTTTCTGGTTTGATTCTCGGCTGGGGTGCCTTCTGTGTGGAGTTTGCATGTTCGCGTGGGTTTCCTCCGGGTACTCCGGTTTCCTCCCACATTCCAAAGACATGCATCTGGAGCATTTTTCCCCGGGCCTCCACTGAAAACAGGCTCTGTGGAACCTAGTCGGACATTCCCTGTCAACAAATGTTAAATAAAATAAAATTTTATTGTCACGAAGTTCAGTTCTTAGTTAAAATTTCTTCTCTTCGTTCAAAAAATTTTTTTTGTGTGCGGTTAATTTTAGTTGTAAGTCTTCTACTCCGTGTGACAGTATGGCAGGAAACATAGCACCCAACTCAGGCTCTACTAGCCAACTGAAGACAGAAGCAACCAGGAGCAGGACACCAATTGATCCAACAACAGTTCTTACAAAATTATCTGAAGGAATTCGTTTGGCGCAGGATCTCTTCGAGGACCTAAACAGCAGACCTTTAACACCTACAAATGAAAGGATCACCGGGGACCACACTGTACCCCCGGACCACTCTGGACCCAGGACCACAATTAACAACAGAACTGGGACAGAAATAAGAACCACACAGGCTCTTGACCTGATACTCACGCAGACGGAAATTAATCCCTTCCATTGCCCGGTCCAGAATACAACAGCACAACTGGAGTACAATCAAAACAGAGGGGTCTCACAGAGCACCAGGTCTCAGATTACCAGATTCAAGAGACTGATTAAAACCTACAAAAACTTGGAGCATGACAACTTCTATCTGGAAAGGTGTTTAGAGCTGGACATAGTCCCACAGGGTCTCAGGTGTAACAAATTTCATAACAGGACTACTCCAAACTCTCAGCTTCACAAAGAACTGGTCAAAATATATAATGACTCTGGGCTAGCAGCTATCAAAGCACTCATCCAAAGTAATACTGAGAGTATGGCCACCTACAAGTCTCAAATAAATGATCTGCAAACACGCATCCTGCAGGATCCCACATTTATTGACTTTGCGGAAATGCGGGACAATGTACCGCACAAAATTACTAGGCATGTGGCAACACTGATTGAACGCAAGAAAGGCAAATTGCTTAGGGACATTAAACAATATGGGGAAGGAAAAGCATACACGATCAGGCCCACACGCTCCTTACACACACGGAGAAGGCCAGACAGATATCCCACAACCAATCTGTTGTCCACAACCGAACTAAGGCCTACGACAGAATTACAAGAACCCACAAATGGACCCAACACACCAGAGGTGGATAGACTCCTCATCACATCCAGCCCACTAGCAGGGAGTTGTTCCCAGATGATGGTACATACTCCTTCTAGGGGACAGCCATGACCAGAAATGCCTCTCCTGATTCAGCCAACACAGAGACATCCAGACACCAGTGAACGTGACCACTATGACAACAACGAGGACAACAACAATACAAACCGCAGGACACCGGACAGTGCGATCAATCAAGGAAGGGTTTATCAGACCCCACCAACGAATGACCAGTCTTCCAACAACAACACAAGTGGCAACAACAATGTTTTTTTATCTTCAGCA
Source organism: Protopterus annectens (assembly GCF_019279795.1). NCBI lineage: Eukaryota > Metazoa > Chordata > Ceratodontiformes > Protopteridae > Protopterus > Protopterus annectens. The sequence continues at coordinate 1,673,645,508 of NC_056731.1, read as the reverse complement.
GGACTCACAACCAGAACCAGGACTTACACCAAGTTCAGACCTGGGGGTAATAAACGAAACTGGAACCACAACACCAACAATATTGAGGGAAGGAGGGGGAACAACAATCACAGGGGAAGAAGGAGCGGGAACGGGATACAGTACTAGTATTACTGTAATGGACCACCCTGATCTCCCTCCCCATTCACTGATACCAGCACCTGATAGCACTGACTTCAGGTCTCCAGCAGGGGTAGGTGACATCTTTAACCTCACCACACGAGTTTTCTCGGAAAGCCATCATAAGGTACTGAAGAAAGGCTTTTCTTTCATCCCGGCGCAGAGAGCCAACATGGCGGATGTTATCCTGGACCTCAAGTGCTACCTGAGAAAGTTACAACTAAAATTAGATATACAACAATATGAAGAGGAAGAAGATGAGGAAAGCTCAGAAGATAACAACAGACCCCTTACCATGAAGAGCCTGTACACTCCTGCACTCTCCAACACACTAAGCCTCTTTGCGAGTACCTGTGAAAGGGATATCAGGAAACTCCTTTCTGATAAGCCTTCGGCAAAGTGGCACAACCTGAACAGGGAAGAAAGGCAGAATTGGAAGGAACTGAGTCAGGACAAATCCCTACGGATCATGAAGGCTGACAAGGGATCCGGGATAGTAGTGATGGAGCAGGAGAGATATATCCAAACACTTGAAGCATCCCTCATGAATAACCAGTTCTACAAAAAGGTCAGCATCAACCAGGTACAACAAAACTTTAAACAAATTGACAACCTACTGTTGGAACTGTACCTCAGGGATGAGATCTCTCAAGACAAAAAAGACTTCATGCAGGTCATGACACCCAGCCTTGGGAAATTTTTTGGAATCCCCAAGGTTCACAAGAACCCTGAAAATCCACCTTTCCGCCATGTGGTATCGAACTGAAGGACAAAAACAGAAAAGATTTCACAATACGTGGACCACATCCTTAACCCCATTGTACAGAACAGCAAATACTACACCAAGGACTCCTGGGCTTTTCTAAATGACATCGTCAAACTAAGGCTGGATGGAGGGGAATATTTACTGGTCACCCTAGATGCAGAAGCACTCTACACAAACATCCCCCATGCCAAAGGACTGACCCTCACCAGACAGTACCTGAACAGGCACTCCAACCTAAGCGGGACTAAGATTAATACTGTATGCAGGTTAACAGAAGCAGTATTAAGAAATAACTTCTTTCAATTCAACGGGAAGATTTACCACCAACAGAAAGGGGTAGCCATGGGGTCCAAAATGGCGCCAGCATATGCAAACTTAGTCCTCAGTGCCTGGGAAATGGATAAGGTTGAATCACTGCCCGGGTTCAACAACACCATAATGTACAGGCGTTATATTGATGACGTCTTTTTTGTCTGGAAGGGGGACAGACTTTCTCTGAGCAATTTTCTGGAAACCCTTTTCCAGAGTCTGGATTTCCTGACCCTCACAGTAGGACATATCGGAACCACCACTCAATTCCTGGATATCCACCTCACTATAGACCCGGAAAGTCGACAGTTTGACTCCAACATCTACCGCAAGCCCACTTTCTGGAATAACTATCTAGAGTTCAGCAGCCAGCATCCCCATTTCATGAAAAAGAATACTGTAAAAGGACAATTCATCCGGTTATCCAGACTCATTTTTAGGGATGAGATTTTCATCAAGGAAGGTTTTTACCTCAGAAACTTGTTCCTAGAAAGAAAATACCCAGAGTATCTAGTGGACAACCTGTTCCAAGAGATCATACAGCACAGACACTCCAGGTACCCACCAATCCTGGAAAAGGGATTCATAGCAAGGGCACAGAACGGAGCGAACAAAAAGGACTGGGTGTCAAGTTTCCCCCTTCCAATTTCCACAGATATGTTTGGAATCAGAGGGGTCCTCACCAACAATTGGGACACCTTGGGAGGAGAAAAAGGTCTGACAAAGTTACTTGGGACATCCCCAAACTTCTGTTTCAAACGAACCTCTTCTTTTGGTGGTGTTAGAGGAATAAAGCCCATCCCACAGAGCGAAGTATCGACACAACCTGGAATGTCTGACTGCGGCAAGTGTGTTGCCTGTGTACACATCTGAAAAACAACAACGTCACCTTCCGCACTGCAACAGAACTGTCAGTCTACATGACCACTATGACTGCAACACAAAAAATGTAGTCTACTGTGCTTTCTGCGAACACTGTGGGAATTTCTATATCGGCAAAACGAACAGGAAGCTGAGTAGTGATATTAAAGAACACACTGCAGCAATACACAAACAGGACAGTTTGAATGCCTTGGCTAAACACAGTGCTATTTGCCCAAACTTCACAGGATTCAAATTCACAGTGTTGGAAAAAATAGCAGAATTTGTAGGGGACATGGACACGTTCCTGCAAGTCGGGAATTAAAATGGCAGATAGAACTGAGAGCTGATGTCTATCCAGGTCTCAACGAGACACTGAACATTAAATGTGCACTTAAATGGTATAGAGATTGAAATGTGATAGGGTTTGAAGAACTGTGCAAGAGGGTTTGAAGAATTGTGCAAGTAGATTTAATGTGTTTATGGATTTACAACTGTGCAAGTGAATATAATGTGTTTCCTCTCTCTCTCTCTCTCTCTCTCTCTCTCTGACTTTTGACTCCCCCATACCTCCTACACACATGCTCCCAATCACCAGGCTAGCCCCCACTGACCACACCAACTATAGCCCCCGGTCTCACTATTTCACGCAGCCATTCAAGGGGTGATACCATCCAAACCAGCCCACAGATGGTACCATCCGCACTGACAGTCTTCTGGGACACTCTGTCATTCATATGCTCCTTGTCATGGGCGGCCCCCTACCAGCCCCCCCTCAAGTCCACACCACATTCCTCCCACTCCCCCATCAGGTGGCATACCCACACATTACTCTACACACACACCGATACCAAAGCATAGTAGGACTCTCTACCTGACTCCTCCACCTTCCTCCGTTCCCTTCATTGTTTACCTTTGGAGGCAAAGACTCATAAGTTACGTGTTTATATTAGAATCATCACAGCATGACTGTCATCCTTGCCGGTTCCCCCCCAATTTTTTTTTTTTTTTTTTTGCACACAATCCCTTTTTGCACACAGTCCCTTTTTGCACACAATCCCTTTTTGCACACAGTCCCTTTTTGCACACAATCCCCCTTTTTTGCACACGATCCCTTTTTGCACACAATCCCTTTTAGTATGCACATGGCACCACAAGGCTATTACTGTCTCACTAATTTACCTTATGTAACTGCGATTGTAATGTTAATGAAAATGTACACAGCACCCTGCTTGTTCACACTTTACTTAAGGCCAAACAAAATGCCAGACACACTTGTCATTGGTGATTCCATAGTCAGACACACTGACGTCCCGCTCACCAGACTGAGTAAGGAGAAGGTCACAGTAAGCTGCCTGTCGGGCACTAGAATCCGCCACATAACGCAAGCACTCAGGTCTCTCAACAGCAGGTACAAGTACGACTCAGTCATTGTCCACGCTGGTGTCAACGACCTGAGACGTACCTCCCTGGACTACATGAAAAGGGACGGCGAGGAGCTCTCTGATTATGTAGCCCAGGCAGGTATGACCCTGACCTTGAGCAGTATCCTACCTTCACCTAGAATGATGCCACAATACAGTGATAAGATGATCAGCTTTAATAATTGGCTTAAATTCTGTTGTCATTCAAAGGGGATCCAATGTCTGTCTGCCTGGGATGACATGCTGGATAAGCCACGCTGCTTCGCAAGGGACGGCTTGCACCTGTCACCCCTGGGCTTCCGGATATTGGCAAAGGCTCTTGCCACCCCCATAGTACCTTTTTTAGGCAAGGCCCAAATTCTAAACCTACCACCCTAGAACACCAAAAAGGAAAAAAACTAAGGGTAATGCTGCTCAATGCCAGAAGTCTCAATCTCAAGATGCACTTTTCGAGGCCCTTCTCATTATGGAGAACATTGATGTCTGTGCTGTGACAGAAACCTGGTTCAAGGCTCCTGAGAGCACCCCAGCACTAACAGGTTTCACCTCATATCATGCGTTCCGGCCCCAAAATCCGGACAACACCAAGAAAGGAGGGTGTCCATATTCATAAAGGACACCCACACCTCAAGGTTGGTGGCAACGACGATGCATCGGAGACCATCCAGGTGCAATTAACCATAGGCAAGACTGCTCTGCAATTTGTAGCATGTTACAGGCCACCCTCTCAAACTCAGGAACCTCACATGGCCTTCCTGAAAACATTGGAGGGATAAATGTATCTCCAAACACCATCATACTAGGTGACTTCAACTACCCTAATATAGACTGGGAACACTACTCAAGCCCGAACACTCTAACCCAAAGATTCCTGGAGTTCATAAACTCAAATGCCATGGAACAACTAGTCACCATCCCCACAAGAGGTGAAAACATACTTGATCTCATCATCACGAACATGGGATCAAAATGTTCAACACCGAAGTATACCCCTCACTGGTGAGATCAGATCACAAACTAATCTCGCTGGAGGTCCTCATCCGCCCCACCCGAAACAAAAGACCACAGTGAAAAACTTCTCAAAAGCCGATTTCACACTTCTAAAAACTAGTGTGGTCTCCTTTAAGGCCCCTGAGCCAGTGGTAAACATTACTCAAACCGCTGAATCACTTACAAATGCCTTCTACCAGCACCTACAGGACTGCATGGATCAGGCAATCCCAAACAAAACTAAGACTCTCTGTACCAAAGGCAAGCGTCCAGTCTGGTGGACCCCAGCCATAAACAAGCTCTACAACAAAGGAGGAAGCTACTACAAGATAGAGCAAAATCCTTGAAAGGTAAGACACCTTTGATCATTATAAGTAAAAACTAAGAGCTCTCATAAAATCATCCAAGGCAAATTTTGAGAGAAAAATCGCCAAGGACTCTAAAGACAATCATAAGGCCTTCTTTAGCTATGTTAGAAACCTAGGAGGAAACTCCCAGATATGCTCAGAATTAGTTCAAAATGATGTGAAAATTACTGAACCTACACACATTGCTAACATACTGGCTGACAGGTTCAGTGCAAACTTCTCCCCTCCCCAAAAGGAGAGATATCTATTCCAGAGGATTGTAGCCCCCAAACATCTCCAACGCCCAGGTGAGAACTGCCCTCACTAAGGCAAAAACACAGCATCCATGGGACGGATGGTGTCCCGGCTGTGTGCTTCATGAACTCAATGAGGAATTAAACCCACAGTTAGGACAGCTGTTTAATCTTAGCCTCACCTCAGGATACATACCCAAGGAGTGGCGCACGGCGACTGTGGTCCCACTTCATAAGGGCAGTGCCTCCACAGACCCTGGAAATTACCGCCCCATTAGCTTGACAAGCCTTATCTGCAAAGCCATGGAGAGGATCATAATGGAACTCATAAATAAAGACATAGGGAACTTGCAGACTTTGGATCCAACCCAGTTTGGCTTTGTCAAAGGCAGATCCTGCCTCTTAAACTTGGTTGACTTTTCGAGACAGTCACCAAGGCCATTGATGAGGAAAGGCAGTCCATACAGCCTACCTCGACCTGGCAAAGGCCTTGACACAATACCCCACTCAGGTATCATCGAAAAACTCATCAGCTTGAATGTAAACCCATACATCACAAGATGGGTTGCAAACTGGCTAGCGACAGAACCCACAGGGTCAGAGTTGCTGGAGCCATGTCAGACTCAAAGCCTGTCACAAGTGGTGTCCCACAGGGCTCAGTCCTGGGTCCACTCTTGTTCGGCATCTACTTTTCTGAAGTACAAGCAAACACAGGAGGGTTATGGCTGACAAAGTTTGCAGATGACTGCAAACTGGGCCATAGTCGAAAACACATCTGACACAGATATCCTCCAGAAGGGCCTCACAGAAACGGATAACTGGTGCCAGAGCCATGGCCTGAAGTTAAACGCCAAAAATGCATAGTCATACCCTTCGGGAAAAACAAGGTTACCCTAGCTACCATATAGGTGACAATCCACTGAGCACAGAAAAAGTCATCAGGGATCTGGGGACCCAAGTTGACAGTAGTCTTTCGTTTGACACTCATGTTGCTAAAGTAGTTAGGAAAACCTTCTATATCGCCCACCTGATCATGAAGGGATTCACATCTAGATCAAGGGAGGTCATCGTCCCCTGTACTCATCACTCATTAGACCTATGATTGAGTACAATGCCCGTTCGAATGTATCTGACCAGACACCTGATGCAGCTTGAAAGGCCCCAAAAGTTCCTCACCAAAAGGATAAAGGGTCTCAAAAATATGTCTTATGCTGCCCGACTGAAAGAACTCCAGCTTTATTCAGTCTCATACCGCTTGCTCAGAGGTGACCTGTGCCTGACATATAAGGCCATGTCAAACCCAGATTTGATGAATATGCTTCACCTCAAAAATCTAGATCCTCAGAACCACAAGGGCGGAGACTTAAACCTTGACACGGTTATAAATAGAACGTGCTGGAGGGACAGATTCATCACCCAGAGACTCCCTATGCTGTGGAACAAAATCCCGGTACATGTGAGGCAGAGCACCTCGCTGGCCTTGTTCAAGAGGAATCTTGACCAATGGATGGGAGATCGCAGATATACCCCAGGGATTACTTCAGTGTCACTGCTTGACAGAGGCACAGAAAAATGATAGGCATAGTTTTTATTCAAACTAAAGGGGTGGCGAAAGCCACATAACTATGGGCTAGGCTTATAAATGCCCTTGGGCAGATAGCCTAGTATGAACCTATGAACCTATGAACCTATGAACTATTGGAAAGGAACTGTTGTTAATTTAAATGGCCTGCTAGAACTAATGTATATAAAGGAAGTGAAAATGGTTGCTTATACTTATGAAACATGTCTTTCTGAAGCAGTCTTGATAATAAATAAAGCAGCTAAGTTCTACAAGAGTTGTTGGTGTGATATACTATTTTTTTGAATGCTTTTATTGTCACGAAGTTCAGTTCTTAGTATATATATATATATATATATATATATAGATAGATATGTATATATCTATATATATATATATATATATATATATATATATATATATATATATATATATATATATAGATGGGCTGTATCATTTTAGATATTAGTATATGTACACACACATGCATATAAATGTTGGAATACATTCTCTGTACTGTTTAATGACTGCGTTGGATGATATGTCATTGAAAACATCAGGGTTATGTATATCAGGCATGGCTTAGTGGTAAATCACTTTGTCTATGGTGTGCAGGATCCTGTATTCGAGCCTTGCAGAAGCTTTTTATTTTGTTGCTGGGCAGAACCAAAAGTGAATATTTATAAACCAACAGGACATATGTCTCAACAAAAGTTTGGAGTGTACATGTACCCATTCATGTGTGTAATTAGGTTATTGTAGCACATATGGTGGGGGTGAGAGAGAGAGGTCAATTAACAACTAATATATCCCTATAGTTTCACAACTTTCTTAGTTACTGCAGTGGCATATATATATCCCTTACATGCATTATTACACTACCGAATGACCGTACTTTGTACAATGGTATGTTTGTAGATTAGTATCTACATGGACTGTGTCTTACGTATAGTTTACACCTCTTACCTGTTATAGCTGTTGAGGAAATCATTAACACTGCCTGACAAGTTCTACGCATATTCCCAGATTCCATGCTTGTAGACAAGTATATTAGTGAACTGTGTTGTACCTACAGTCTACGTCTCTTACTTGTTATAGCTGTGGGGAAAATTCTTGTTAACACTACATGGCAGATTCTACACATACTCCCAGATTCCATGCTTGTAGACAAGTATATGAGTGAACTGTGTTGTACCTACAGTCTACACCTCTTACCTGTTATAGCTGTGGAGAAATATTTGTTAACACTACCTGACAAATACTGCACATACTCCCAGATTACATGTTGATGTTATAATTATACCTTACTATCCGTTATTGCACACTCTGGTCAAGGCTTGACAGGCTGCAGGTGTTAATGTGACATATTTTGGAATAGCTGTCATACACTCTGGGTGAGATGCTGCAATGGCAGGTTTGTTTCCATATACATTCTCCTTATATTTTCAGGTCTGACTATCCATTATATGTCAGTATAAGCTGCCTACATTTCTTGGATCATCACACTGATTTGTCAGGGGAACAGGTTACCAGGCATTAGATTTGGGCCATTTATCTGGACATGCTAGACAGATCAGAACAGTTGAGGTGTATGACTATGCATACAGCTTACTACCTGAACATTCTGCCACAGTCTGTACAGTTGATGGTTATTGATTATGCTTACAGCGTACTATCTGAACATTCTAGCAAAGTCTGTACAGTTGTTCGGTCTAATTATGCATACAGCTTTCTATCTGAACATTCTCGCAAACTCTGTACAGTTGTGGGGAATGATTATGCATACAACTTACCACCACTCCCGGGATTCAAACCCCTGCTGTGTGTGGTAAAAATATTACAGTTGACATCACAGTACACTGTGCTATCAGGGAATTGGTGTAAAGCATTCCAATGGTTTTTGTCTAAGTCTCCCTCAGTTGTTCTATATGACCGTCCTCTTGGGACTTCCAACATTGTTATACTGAACCTCCTACACATTTTAACTGTGTTCAGCAGTGTGGGTAACACTGCTTAATACAACAGTACTATTTATAGAATACAACACTACAACAACATATGAAAGCAGAATGTACACAAGCACTCCGGGGGTTATACTTTTATTCACAAGATATTACACCTTTTTTCCACGCAACCTATATGACAGTCTTCCTACCATATTGTCTGGTTTATTCAGTACATCCCATACACAATACATTTTTATCCTGGTACAACACTTTCTACAACTGTTATATTTATTTGTTATGACAATACATGCAGGAATATTACTAACCTGCCTCACAATGCAGTCTTTGCAGCCTAGCAGCATGGGCTTACTGGTTCACAGCCTGCTCATCTGCAGCTGTCAGAGAAATACAGTGATATTTAGCCATTACCTATCCATACTGGAGATTGATGGTGTAATGATGAATGTTGTTAGTGCATATGCTCCACAAGCTGGGTGTGCAATGGATGAGAAAGAAAAATTTTGGAGTGAATTGGATGAAGTGGTGATGACTGTACCCAAGGGTGAGAGAGTGGTGATTGGAGCAGATTTCAATGGGCATGTTGGTGAAGGGAACAGAGGGGATGAGGAAGTGATGGGTAGGTATGGTGTTAAACAAAGGAATGCAGAAGGTCAGATGGTAGTGGATTTTGCGAAAAGGATGGACATGGCTGTGGTGAATATGTATTTTAACAAGAGGGAGGAGCATAGGGTGACATACAAGAGTGGAGGAAGATGCACACAGGTGGATTATATCTTATGTAGGAGGGCCAGTTTGAAGAAGATTGGAGACTGTAAAGTGGTGACCGGAGAAAGTGTAGTTAGGCAGCATAGGATAGTGGTTTGTAGGATGACGTTGGTTATCAAGAAGAAGAGGAGGAGTGTGAGGGCAGCACCAAGGATCAAATGGTGGAAATTGAAAAAGGGTAATTGTGAGGTGGAGTTCAGGGATGAGTTAAGACAGGCACTGGGTGGCAGTGAAGAGTTACCAAATAGCTGGGTAACTACAGCAGAGCTAGTAAGGGAGATGGCTAGAAAGGTGCTTGGTATTACATCAGGATGACAAGGAGACATGGCGGTGGAATGAGGAAGTACAGGAGAGTTTAGAGGCAAAGAGGTTGGCAAAGAAGAAGTGGGATTGTCAGAGAGATGAAGAAAGTTGACAGGAGTATAAGGAGATGAGGTGCATGGCAAAGAGAGAGGTAGCGAAGGCTAAGGATAAGGCATATGAAGAGTTGTATGAAAGGTTGGACACTAAGAAGGAAGAAAAGGACCTGTACTGATTGGCTAGACAGAGGGGCCGAGCTAGGAAAGATGTGCAGCAGGTAAAGGTGATAAAGGATAATGAGGGAAACATACTCGCAAGCGAGGAGAGTGTGTTGAGGAGATGGAAGAGTACTTTGAGGAGTTTATGAATGAAGCGAATGAGAGGGAGAGAAGATTGGATGATGTAGGGATAATGAATCATGAAGTACAATGGATTAGCAAGGAGGAAGTAAGGATAGCCATGAAGAGAATGAAGAATGGAAAGGCTGTTGGCCCAGATGACATACCTGTGGAAGCATGGATGTGTTTAGGTGAAATGGCAGTGGAGTTTTTAACCAGATTGTTTAAAGAAATCTTAGAAAGTGAGATGATGCCTGAGGAATGGAGAAAAAGTGTTTTGGTACCTATTTTTAAGAATACGGGTGATGTACAGAGCTGTAGTAGCTACAGAGGGATTAAATTGATCAGTCACAGAATGAAGTTATGGGAAAGAGTAGTGGAAGCTAGGTTAAGAAGGGACACAATGATTAGTGAACAGCAGTATGGTTTCATGCCAGAAAAGAGCACTACAGATGCGATGTTTGCTCTAAGAGTGCTGATGGAGAAGTACAGAGAATGTCAGAAGGAGTTGCATTGTGTTTTTGTAGACTTAGAGAAAGCATATGACAGGGTGCCTAGAGAGGAGTTGTGGTATTGTATGAGGAAGTTAGGAGTGTCAGAGAAGTATGTAAGAGTGGTACAGGATATGTACGAGGGTAATGTGACAGCTGTGAGGTCTGCGGTGGGAGTGATGGATGCATTTAAGGTGGAGGTGTGGTTACATCAAGGATCAGCTCTGAGCCCTTTCTTATTTGCAATGGTGATGGACAGGTTGACAGACGAGATCAGACAGGAGTCCCCATGGTCTATGATGTTTGCAGATGACATTGAGATCTGTAGTGAGAGTAAGGAACAGGTGGAGGAGACCTGGAGAGATGGAGATATGCTCTAGAAAGAAGAGGAATGAAGGTCAGCAGGACTAAGACAGAATATATGTGTGTGAATGAGAGGGAGGATAGAAGAATGGTGAGGATGCAAGGAGTAGAGGTGGCAAAGGTGGATGAGTTTAAATACTTGGGGTCAATAGTTCAGAGTAATGATGTGTGTGGATGAGAGGTGAAGAGGAGAGTACAGGCAGGATGGAGTGGGTGGAGAAGAATGTCAGGAGTGATTTTTGACAGACGAGTACCTGTAAGAGTGAAAGGGAAGGTCTACAAGAGGGTAGTGAGACCAGCTATGTTATATGGATTGGAGACAGTGGCATTGACAAAAAGGCAGGAGTTTGAGCTGGATGTGGCAGTGTTAAAGATGTTAAGATTTGGACTGGGTGTAACGAGGGTGGACAAGATTAGGAATAAGTATATTAGAGTGTCAGCCCAGGTTGGAAGGTTTGGAGACAAAGCCAGAGAGGCAAGATTACATTGGTTTGGACATGTGCTGAGGAGGGATGCTGAGTATATTGGGAAAAAGATGCTAAGGATGAAGCTACCAGGTAACAAGAAAATAGGAAGGCCTAAAATAAGGTTTATGGATGTGGTGAGAGAGGACATGCAGGTGGTTGGTGTGACAGAGCAAGATGCAGAGGACAAGAAGAAATGGAAACAGGTGATCCGCTGTGGCGACCACTAATGGGAACAGCCGAAAGAAGATGATGATGACCTATCCATACTATACACAAGCTAGGCAATCATTGTCTACATTGTAGAATGGGTACTTACTCAGTGCTAGGGCATTGGCCATCTGCATTACGTCTTGGATCCTCTGGTCCAAGAGATCACCCCTCTACCGATTCAGGTCAGCATGGTGATGCTCACCCCTGCTCACCAGTTCGGGGGATACCAGTGGCACTGGTGAGGTCACGGCGAGACTGTCCCAGGCCTCCACTTTATATTGAGATGCCTAGTACTGGCCCTGCAGTAGTCTCTCCTCATGATGTTTTACCAGGAGCCATACCATGAATCTGGACTCCTTGGTGCCCCAGCTCTGCACTCTAAATCGAGTGCCTTCCCCCAACTCCAGCCATTCTGCCTACAGTAGGGAGCTGCAAGCAGTTATGGGAATTATTGGTGCCTGTGGGGTTTAAATACACCCGATTTCCCACACTTTCCCCATGATTGGATGGTTTTGAACAGGCTAAGCTATGGGCACACCTGCTTACCTAATATTGGCATTGTTTAAAGGGGCATACCAGTGGGCAGATTGAGTTAGCCGGCCTACACATTGCTTACACCACGTAAGCTGACCTGTGCAATGCTTAGCATTGCTTAATATCTAATTAGCATTATATTTTCCTTTTGGCATTGATTTATTATTTATTACATGTTATATCTGTGTCTGGTATCTGTGATTTATGTGTACGTACACTGTATGGGGGTCCTGGGGACTTCAACACTTTATTACAATAATGCCTCACATCTGGCCTTACTGCAGTACTCCAGTTCACATATTTTTGTTATATAGCAGGTTATACAACATCACACTGTACATTGATTCATTTCACATGTTCAGTTTGATTTTCCTATGGTGAGGATTTGTTTGTTGAAACCTCAATCTTATGTACTGCTATGATGGCTTAGTGGTTAACTACTATGACTGTAGTATACAGGGTCCTGCATCGAGCCTTGCAGAGACTGTTTATTTTGTTGCTGGGCAGAACACGGGCCATTGGATACAAAGTGATTAAGGCACTTTAAAGCAGTTGTAAGTGGGTGTGCACGTGTTTGCATGGAGCTAAGCACTGCTAACTTCCAGTTACAGTTTCTTACACGCAGTTAGCTTCCAGATTGCTTAATCTGTGTAGGCAGTGCTTAGCCCCAAGCAAACACACATAAACACACTTACTAGTGCTTACATATGCTTACTGCTGCTTAGTTGTGCTTAGACTTGCTTACTAGTGCCTTATTCATTATGGCACTGATACTTCACATGTGTATTTCCTGCAGTACTCTAGTTCATAAATATGTATTTTTTAGTGGGTTTTGCAACAACAAAATTTGTTATAATGTGCTTTGCCATGTAAAATAGACTATGCTGCAGTGGGACTCGAACCGGGAATGCCTCTCATTAGGCGGATGCTCTGCCCACTACTCTATTGCTGTGCTGTTTCATTTGCATATATCTTCCTTGTTATCCTCTTCAGCCTTTTAAGCTGCTTTAACTGTAGTTAAGCGATGGGCACACCCACGCACCTACGATTAGCTTTAATTGAATTAAAAAAATAAATAAATAAAAGGGTTTCTTCGTTTTATTTATATGTACTGTTGCTGTTGTACACATGGACTGTTGGTGGGGATATGCAGACACCTATGAGCTATCTCACTCATTTCTTAACACTTCCTGCTGTTCTACATTGCAGGGGTGTGTTTATTCTGAGAGCTCTGCTCTCAGACATGCCCCCTACACTCATACACACTCCATGTAAGCCTGGGAGCTCAGGCAGTTTGCCTTCATTAATATGCATGGTGCACTGCCGTCCTGCTCCTAATTGGGAGCTTCCATGCAGGACTAAGTTAGTCCTGCATGGAAGATTAGTGAATCCGAGGGATTGCCAAAACATTTTAAACTGTCCAGAAATGTCAGGCCTATGTTGTTTTTGGTACTATTCAGTTACTGTCGATACACATCACTATTCTGGTGAAAAGAAAAAACAGTTGTGCTTCCAATCACCCATTGTATTCATTCTTTCACCAGAGGTTGAATTACTTTGCTGTACATTCTCACCAGAAATAACAAATGTGTCTTGTGTTAATGGTAAGCCTAAACTTGAGTTTATACCATGATTGCCACTTAGTGAGAGTCCCAAAGTTCTAATGTGGTGAGATTGGTCTGCTAACTGCTGGCTAACGTGTTGTAGTAAAGATGTTTAAATTACCATTGGTTCCAGAACCATCCTGTTGGGTGCCATCAGTGCTACTGTTTCCATTCATACCTCATGACTAGGAAACCAGAAGTACACAATAAGACTCCAAAGAAACAAATTGCAGCCAAGGAGAGGACCTCAAATGGAAACAGTTCTCTTTATTGGATACAACCACAATAAACGTTAAGCGCTTTTGTCTCCCATAAAATTACATGGGACTTCTTCAGAACAAAAAACATCTGCATATATTAGGTTTAAATATTATTCTTTCTTTCGGGGGAGGCGGAGATCCTCCAAAACTGCTTGCATCTCTTATCACATCATGTTATGTGAAGTTTGAAGTTTAAGAGCCTGCTATCATTTTGTAAACTCTTTAGCTCTCCAGGTTTATAAACATCCAACTCTATCTTTTTATGGTGTGTCACCTAGAACTACCCTGAGCATTCCAGACAGATTTTTAATAAAAAAAATGTCTATTCCTGTCATATGAGCTTGTTACTTTCTTTATTATTCTGCACTTTCATATCTGTGGAAATTTATGCATGCAAATATAAGATAGTTTACAAAACACAGGCTGAAGATGTATTTTCCTTATGTTAATTGTCAACAGTTTATCAGGAAAGATGCTACACTCCATGCATGCATGGATTTAGAATTTAATTAGATATATGGAGCGGTTTCTCACGTCAAGCATAAAAGAAAACAACAAAGTAATTATAAAAATGCTAAATATTCAGCATATGCTTTTCTTCAGTTTAAGTAAAATATATTGATAAATTCCAAACAAATCTCATAAAATGCAGTTCAGTTTTAGTAAGAGGATATTTGTTTCTTTTTTAAGAATACTGGTGCTGTTACCTCTGGAAATTTTTCTTGGACCATGTTAAGCTCCAACTGAGTAGACAAAATAAATTCCTAGTCCTTTTTTGTGAAAGAATGTAAAACTTTCAGTTTAATTTGAGTATGGAAGGTTCTTTGTCTTCAAAAGTAAAGGATTCCATAATATAATATAATACTTTCACATGTTCCTTCAACTAATATTGGTTACAAACTTGATGTAAAAATATTTGAACAGACCTGGAAACATGCAATTAAAACATAGACCATGTCAGTTTAAAGAAAATGGCACTATGAATAGTAGGCCAAAGAAAAAAAATGAATTACAAGAATATATTTTTACTAACTGCAACATAATTGGCTCTTAAAATATTTGCTTGCAATTAATGTTTTGTAGCTTTCTTTGTTTTTATATTACTATTTTTCTTCTGTTACATCCAGAATGGGTAAAATAACAATTACCAGTTTTTATAAAGTACCATTAGTGATTTTAGACACATCATGCTCTTGAAAGAGTTACGTCGTATGATTCTGTAAAATTGTTCCATTCCCTATGACATTACTATAAGATATTCTAGAATACCAGCACCGTCTCAAAGAAAAAGCTAAATAACATCATGATTCTGTAAAACTGTTCCATCCCCCTTGTCATTACACATCAAAAAGGTAGGCGGTAAGAACACACTTTAATTAAAACTGTTTCCAAACAACCTACATGATCAGTTTAATGTTCTCTAATAATCTAAAATTGTTGCCATGGTTCAAACTGCTCATAAAAAGGCTGTTTCATTATCAAGGGGTAGACATGCCAGACATCTTTGTGACAGATGTTCAGTGATGCTAAGAATCGCCTAGTTTGAGGCCTCTCCAGATTTAGCATGCTTATGCTTTTAACCTTCTTTAGTAATAAAGTCATTGCATCAGTTTAACCATAGAATTTGCTTATCACTTGTAATACCATATTGCCAGATCTCAGGGCTTTGATAGGGCTTTTACACATAATAAGCCTGTACTACCCTGTAGTTGTATGCATTCTACCATAGCTAATACACTTGTCACATAACATAGAAAAAAGAAAATATAATTTCAGAAAGAGTAATTTGAAGGTTACAAATAACACTGCAGTTCATAAGAAGCAACTAACAAAGGAGACTAAACAGTGCAGTTGTTTTCCTCACTGGATAGAAAACACTTCGGATTTACAAAACATTTAATACGTAACCTTTGTTTCTGTTTCATATGTTATACAGCACTTAATCTTTAAATATTGTTGCTTACTTGTTTGCCTAATAGCTTAAGTAGTGCACGTACAAATCTGGCAATTTTGATTTAAGACATTTGCAGAACTGTTCGCTGTTGTTTTAGCACTTTGCAAAATGTGTTGTTATGTATGGAACGTAGAATATAAATAACTTCCACAGCTTTCAGTGATATAGAATACAGATACTGAGTTAATATTGGTTAGTTTTTATAGCGATTTAATACTGTTGCAATTTTATTACAAAATATATATTACAGTTTCCTTGGAAGAATCTGGGGACTGATTTTGATACATTTCAAGTGTGTAGAATATATATAAAGACACACTCCTAAACAAGGAATAGATTGTTTTTAACTTTTCTCAGACCTTCTTCTGCCTGCTAACACATTGTAGCATTGATCTATTTTATTTTGGAATACTCTTTCTATAGCAAAGTATGAATTAGTTAATAAGGGCAGTTTTAATGAGATCCAACCAGTAATGCGGGTAGCTGCTATACATCACCACCCCCACCCGCCTTTATGTCCAGGCTCTTTTTTTAAACTATTTTGTTCTGTTACATTGTAAATGGAGCTACCACCTTCCTTGAGAGAGCACTATATGGACCCAGAACCCTTTCAATGGCATTATTCCTCTTAATTTGTCTCCTCATTAACCACCTATTTTGATGGTATGATCACAACAGAAAAATGAACGCTGACAAAGAGGTAGGCTCAGGCCAGTAAAGTGAAAGCACAGAAACAGACCATGGACTATGTATATAATACTATTTTGTGAATGTATGTTACAGGAGTTTGTATTCCAAAGGACAGAATTTTATGAAAAGTGTAGCTACACGGTTGTAAAAGATAAAAAAAATATTAGTAGGGTGGCGTGCTGAAACAGAATCAATCCAGGGGTGCAGTATAGTGGTCTAAATGAACATAGTACCAGGTAAACAAAGTACAAAAACAGCACTTAGCCTTCAGAGGTGGTACAGAGATGCTAAGTGCAGTACTGGCAAACTTGCAACACAGAAAAAAGGGAAAGTGGTACCAGAAAAAGGTACAGAAAATCATGGGAAAAAACTGCACACTATAGCAATATACAGTATGTTGACAGTAAATAGTTGGACATAGCAAATATAAGTTCCAAGAGCAACATTTCTTACAAGAGTATGTCTGGCCATATGTCTTTAGTTAGGAGGGTTACACTTCAGAAGATCGAACAGCTGAAATATTGAAGACCATATGGTCAAGACCATATGATCAATATTTCAGAAGATCAATCTTCTGAAATTGTAACAAAAATAAAAAAAAAACAGTTATAGAAGACGATAATGCAGGGGGGCAAGGCTCCCTGTGCCCCCCACACACCCCTACTTAAATATGCCAACTCCGAGATCACACAACAGCAGGGAATAGGAAAATCTTCCATTCCTCCCTGTATTGACAATGTAGCACAATCTTGGAGTTGGTATATCTAAGTAGGGGAGTGTGTGGGTTCAGGGGGGAATGCCCCTCTGCATTACCATCTTCTTTCACTGTTTTTTTTTTATTTTTGTTACGATTTCAGAAGATCGATCTTCTGAAATATGGATCATATGGTCTCGGCCATATGGTCTTTGATATTTCAGCCGTTTGATCTTCTGAAGTGTAACCGTTAAGAGACAGAGATGGTAGGTCATGGCCTAGGTGGGTGTTGCATGGCAGGATAGTAGTTAAGAAATTAGATTTATAGACTAAATCAGTACAAAGAATGACAGGTATCAAGCCAAAGCACAGATGTGAATGTCATGGTAAAGGAAACCACCAAAGGAGGTCACATGCAGCACCTTCACACCTGCATAAATATCATTTTTATCATCTTTACCCATACCTCCTCACTCAGCAAGCCTGCACAGCTGTGGAGGACTAGTGTAAGTGACAAGAAGGTAATATCTGCACTGATGTAGATACACCGTACTGGCTATGTCAATACACCCCACCATTATTTACTAATCTGAATAAGGGGGTGATATCTGCTGGTACCCATTATCATGGAAACTCAATAGAACTGTGAACTGCAGAATTGCTGTACATCCTGCAGTAGTATTTGATAATAGCAGTGAAAATGAGAATTAATGTATAAAATGCATCCAGAAATGGATATGTTGGTGTACAAAATCCTTAATCCTCTCCATGTTATCTGTCCATTGGGGTCTTCATCCATCTTTATCATAGTCTTTCTATATAAAGATAAGAACAATACTAAACAAATGACCACTGAGGCATTAGAATGCCAAGCCAAATGCACCCTTCAATAGGCACATTTCAATGTCTTGCCACTCCATTCAAGCTCAAGTATCAAATAATGTTCACCTCACAACTCTGTCATATATCTTTTATATGCACCTCACAGATTTCTTTGTCTGAATGTGCAGTCTTTAGGTTTGTGCAACTATCTCACCATTTTGAAGCATTTACTCTGTGTGACACTGTTTTGTATACCATCTTGAAAAATAATTTCTTAATAGCCTAGCATGTCTTTGTCATATCTCACCACAATGTTAAGATAGAAATCAAACCAGAACAATATATTGTTTATCAGACACATGTACACATTATCTAAAATAAAAGTAATGAAGCCCCACTTGAGATAGTTCCAGTCTCAGAGCAACCCCCAAAGCTAGATGCAATATCGTATAGGGAAGAATGAAAAAGTATCTACCCCCCATGACTACAGATAAACTGAAAATCAGGAACTGACAGATGTAAGAGTCCTACATGAACAAATCAGTGAGTGATGTTTGAGAATGCAGAGATTGTTGTTGGAAATTGATAAGGTCAATTCATTTGACCCTGCACTATAAATCAAGTAATGAAAATGAAATTGAGGAGGCGATCCACTACGAGTAAAGTACTCTTCTCAAGGAAAGGGCAAATTAATAGTAATGAAAACATTAATTCAGCTAGTAGAGTAAGTTCACTATACTTTATAATACATGCACTAATGTGGTTAAAAGTGTCATAAACAAGCATTGGCATATTCTTAGACGTATTGAAGAATTGCATGAACATGTAGGAGACTGACCTGAGTTTAATGTTAAAAAAGCTATGAATTTAAAGCAAGAACTGTATTATAAGGAATTAGATCAAATGGATGTAAGACGAACAAGTCAGATAAAAGGGACTTTTCCTTGTAATATTTGTAGTTTTTGCAAATTCATATATAGAAATAATACACTTGCACATCAAGTCAGAAAACATATCTATAGAAGTTCTGCTTACACAGACTGTAATTCTATGAATATGATATACATTGCCTTATGTAATTCCTATCTAGCTTTCTATATTCGTAACACTAACAGGTAATTAAAAGAAAGAACTTGTGACCATCTATTTGAAATATGGAGTAAGCTGGATAGTAATGCCCTTTATATGCATGTAAGTGATTTGGATGATACACATTCTTTTCAGTTCATGGTGTTACGATATATACCCACTAATTTTAGAAGAAGTGATATAATAACCAAAACCGAATCTATAGAATACCATGGGATAAATGAACTAAGGGAAGATAAAAGCCTTGGAGTAAATGTTGCAAACAAATCCCCGGATTTAGTATCCTTCCCATGCAGGACTACCTCAGTCCTGCATGGAAGTGGCTGTTTAGGAGGCAGGACAGCAGCACGCCATGCATACTAATGAAGGCGCTGCCTGATCTTCTAAACGAACACAGAGCATGTATGAGTGCAGGGGGCGTGTCTGACAGCAGAGCTCTCAGAATATACAAATGCCTGCAATCAAGAACAGCAGTGTAGGAGTAAGAATGAGCGAGACTGCTCATAGACGTTCGCATACCCCCAGCAACATCCCCCCAAGTGTACAAGAGCAATAGTTAAAACAGTTAAATATAAAGAATTTTTTTTATGAAACAGATCAAATTTAAGCGTAGGTGCATGGGTTTGCCCATCGCTTAGCTACAGTTAATGCAGCTTAAATGGCACAAGAGGATAAAAAGCAAGATATATGCAAATGAAGCAGTACAGCAATAGTGTAGTGGGCAGAGTATTCACCTTACGAGCAGTCATGCCTGGTTCGAGTCACACTCATGTACAATCCATTTTCCATGTCAAATCACTTTATGATCAGTTTATTTGGTTGCGTGACCTACGACAGAACATATATTTGTGAAATGGAGTACTGCATTAAATGCAGATGTGAGGTGGCATTGTCATAATGTTGCAACGTCCACAGATAATCACAAGTGCCCCATACAGTATATGTACACAGGAATCAGGGATACAAATGGAAGATAAAATGTGTAATGAATGGTAAACCATACAGTTGCCAAATCCATCACCTGCCCAAGAACCATTAGACATTACTGTCTAAATTAGTGCGATGGAAAGCGGGTGTAAGCACTAGTAAGCAAGAGTAAGCATAGTTATGTAGTAGTAAGCGGGAGTAAGCACATTTAAGCAGTAGTAAGCGGGTTTAAGCCTGTTTGCATGAGAGTAAGCAATGTGCACACAGATAAAGCAATATTAAAGCTAAACCTCTGTAAGCATATTTAACCGGAGGTTAGCATTGCTTACCTTCATACAAACCTGCTTACAATTGCTTAAAAGTGCCTTAATCACTCTGTATGCATCAGCCATTGTTCTGGCCAGAAACCAAAATGGCAGCCTTTGTAGGACTTGAACCAAGGGCCCTGTACACTATAGCCACAGTAGTTAACCACTAAGCCATCACAGCAGTACAAAAGAGTGAGGTATCACCAAACAGATCCTCACCATAGGAAATACAAACTGAACATGTGAAAGGAATCTATATACAGTTTTATATATTATATTGTATAACCTACTACAGGACATAAATATGTGAACTGGAGTATTGCAGTAAGCCCAGATGTGAGGTGCCATTGTAATAAAGTGTAGAACTCCCCTAATAAACAGAAGGACCCCATACAGTGTACGTACACATGAATCATGGATACCAAACACATATATTACATGTAATGAATAATAAATCAATGCCACAATGCAAATATAAAGCAACTTAAATATTAAGCAATGTTAAGCATTGCACAGTCCAGCTTAGTAGGTGTAAGCAATGTGTAGGCCAGCTAACTCAGTCTGCCCTTTGGTATACCCCTTTAAGCAATGCCAACCTTAGGTTAGCAGGTTTGCACATAGCATAGCCTTTTCAACACCATCCAATCATAGCAAAGTGCAGGAAACCGGCCCTATATAAACCCAACAGGCAGGAATACATCTCATAACTGGTTGTAGCTTCCCCTTTTAGGGCACTATGTCTGGAATGGGAGAGGATGTGCGCTTCTGGGCTCAGTGCTGGGGCATCCAGGAGTCCAGAGCCATGGCAGGAATCCTTGTGAAAGACCGTGACATGAGACTGCTGCAGGGCCAGTACCATGGTTCCCAATACAAGGTGGAAGCCTGGGACCATCTCGCCTGTGACCTTACCAGTACCACTGGCATACCCCGAACTGGTGAACAGGTCAGGCATCACTATGCTGACCTGAAGCGGAGAAAGGGGGATCTCTTGGATCAGTGGATCCAAGAGGCTAGGAGGACACAGTAAGTCCCAGCCGTGTGTAAGTATCAGTCCACTACCTGTTTAATAATTGCCAGCTCATGTATATTATGGACAGGTATGGCTAAATATTCCTGTTATGTCTTTCACAACGGCAGGTGAGCGGTCTATGAACCAGGAGGCCCATGGCTGTAGATTGGAGCGTTTGTGATGTGAGGCAGGTTAGTAATACTCTTGCATGTACTGTCATATGAAATAAATCTAAAAGTAGTAGTAAGTTAATTGACTGTATAAAACCTCTATTGTTTAAGGCATGTACTGCATACATCAGAGAATAGGGCAGGAAGAGTCTCATATAGGTTGTATGTAAATAAAAGCATAATAGCCTGACAATTAAGGTCTAACTGCTGGATTGCATGTGTCCACTCTGGTATCATATGGTAATGTAGAGTTGCAATCACTTAATAATACTGTTGTAGTAAGTATTATTACCCACACTGTGCTACATAAATAAATTGTGTAGAAATGTCTGTATATGACTGTTGTAATCCCAAGAGTTCAAATAGTACAACTGAGAGAGAGACTTAGACAGAAAACACTGAAAGGGCAGACAACAAAATCCAAATAGCACACTCAACTGTGACGTGAATTGATATATTTTTTGCACACACAGCCATGGTTCAAATCCTGGGAGTGGTAGTAGGCTGTATGCAGAATCATACCCCACAAGTGTACAGAAATGTCCATAATGTCGAGTAAATCGGCCCATAGATGCTGCCTGTCACCCTGTCCCCCTGGCAAACCTGTAGGATGATCCCAGACATTTAGGTAGCAAACAAGACATACAACTGATTGTCAGACATCTATAACAACAAACCTGTCACTCTAGCAACCCCCCAAAATGTTATGAGAGTAAGTAGCCGAGTATGTCCCATCTCCACCCCCATGTTGTTAAGCTGTGACCAGAGTGTGTACAGTAACAGAGTGAGATGTATGGGCATAATACTAATGTGGAAACTGGTAATTTGTGTGGCAACATGCAGTTAATGCTAACAAACATTGTTCCCACAGGTCTGTCAGATACGAACACTGTGCCTATAAATAAAAGATTGATATCCTGTACTAGTACTGTTTACTCTGGTATTGTATGGCATTGTTAGTGTTGCAGTTGCTCAGAATAATAAGGTATTGCTCATTACTGTCACCCGCACTGTACTACATAATACAGCTGTCTGGGAAATCCTGTATAAGAATGTTGTAATTACAAGGTCAGAATGTAAAACCACAGGAGAATTAAAGACAGAAATCAGACAAGAGATACACAGCAATACCTATATAACACATTCAACTGTGATGGACAGTGGTTATGTTTAGCAGACATGGCCATGGTTCAAATCTTGGGAGTGGTAGTAAGCTGTATGCAGAATCATATCCCACAAATGTACAGAAATGTACAGAATGTCCACTTATTTGGCTCATATCTGCTGGCTATTACCCTGCCCCCTGCCATATCAGTGTGCCAATTTCTGACATGTAGGCAGCAAGTCATGTCATATAACTGACTGTCAGACCTGTACATATTTGGAAAATGTCAAATAAAACAAACCTGTCATTGTACAAGTCACTAAAGGTTTAAGAGGGCAATAGTGGAAACATGTCCCGGTTCACCTGCATGTGGTAAAGACATGCCCAGAGTGTATGCAAAAAGAGATGGACAGGTATGTGCATAACATCAACCTGGTATCTGGGAGTATGTGTAGAAACAGTTAGGTAGTGTTAACAAACAATACCTCCACAGGTATACCAGGTAAGAGGTGTATACTGCAAGTAAAACCAGTTCATGTATATAGTTGTCGACAGACATACCACTGTCCAAACTAAGGCAATAGGGTAGTGTACTAATACTTGTAAGGTACAGATCACAGCAATGACTAGGAAAGTAATGTGAACTACAGGAATTTACTAGTTCTTAATTGACATCTTTCTCTCGCCCCACCATATCTGCAGCAATAAACTAAAATAACAACTCAGTTGGTATGTGCTGACTTAACTCTACTGCTGGGACATATTGTTTGATAATTATTTAAATCTGTTTCTATGCATGTGCTATGTTGAAATACTCCCACATTGGTGGCATGCTGCCATCAATGCACCTGCATGCTGTTGCAATGACCACTGTGGTCCAATATATGCATGTGTTCTGTTTGTTATGCAACTGTTCCATATCTGGTGTTTGGGTTAATGGGAATATCTATGCATGCTGTTATACCTAATCCTGGAATGTGTTGACTATTACTAACCCACATATGTTGATAAAACATAAACACCATAGCACGTTTGGGAAGGCAGGCCCCGGTGGACCCACATATCCAACCTCAGCTGGTGGTGG